>NW_020271757.1:449808-483581 GCF_003268045.1 Sipha flava | reverse complement strand
TTTTTTTTTTTTTTTTCTTAATTTTGTAATTGTTTTGGAAGTTCAATTTATCAGTAAATACAATGCTTTTTATTATTATATTTCATGCATTTATTCAATTTTTAATATACTTAATTATTTATTATTGAAGTTTTTCTTTTATCATGGACAACAATTTCAGTATTATTACTCTATTTTTTTTATAAATATTCATTTTTTAGTTATAAATTATGCATTTTAAACCCAAAAATAAAATTAATTTTTCATATTTTTCTTGGGTGGTGTTTGCATATTTAGTAACTGATAAAAGTCTTAAATCTGGAATTAATTCTTAATAATGGTTGCAATTTTTTTGAGTTTATTATACTATTAATATCATTTAATGATTCATTAATTTAAAGTGTTGTTTAGAAATTATTAATTAAAATTTTAATGTCCTCAGTCAAGCAATGCTATATTCTAAGTGATATAAGTTTGTTTATTAAAACATTTAAGTTATTATATTAGAATTTATTAAGTAATGAGTTTGGTACTACAATATTTAGATCATTCATTTCACATTCTATACTCATAAATGTTATTAACGTATCTGTTTATAAATTTAATATTAAAAAAATTTTAACAAGATTTTTGTCTTGATAGTTTTTTTCTTTGATGTTAGATTTCATTTAAATGGTCTTTTTATCTTAAAAGTAAGCCATAATAAATTATATTCAATGACCGTTATGATTATAAGTACCTCTTACATCAAAATTCTAAAGTTTCATTGCATTTTAATTATCCCATAAACATATTTTATATCCACAAATACATAAAGTATTTAAATGTGATGTTACCTATTAATAGTGGCTTATATAATATTGAATACGGTCATTGTTATCAGGAGCTGGATAAGCCTATCCTGCTGTAGAAGTACCTTCTATCTAATCATTTGGTGACTGATCCAAAGAGGTCAGAATGAGTAATGGCACTAGGGTGTTTGTTGGCGGCCTGTCTCATCGCGTTCGCGAAAGGGATCTCGAGAGATTTTTCCAGAAAATTGGCAGAGTCAAGGATATTGCTATGAAGAATGGATATGCTTTTGTGGTAAGTGTACATATTTATTTTAATTTATTTTCAGTATGGGAAGTGGTTCAAGAGTTTATATTGGCCATTTGCCTTATGGAGTGCGAGAAAGGGATGTTGAAAGGTTTTTCAGGGGATTTGGCCGTATTAGAGAAATATTGCTTAAAAATGGATATGGATTTATTGTAAGTAATATATTATTCAGTATATATAAAACAATGAAAATAGGTAGTATAAATTTTTGTAGTTTGTTATATTTTACTGTTATTTAACAAAAAAATTTTTTAGGAATTTGATGACTATCGTGATGCTGATGATGCTGTGTATGAATTGAATGGTCGTGAACTTAATGGTGAAAGGTATATTTTTATTTTAATACTATTTTTATGGTTTAATATTTAGTTTTATTTTTGGTGATGAGATCTTAATATGAAAAAAAAAAAATTCAAATTATTATTTGACGTTAAATTATTCAAAACAATTATCAAAAAAAATTAGATATTGGGTTAGAGAAGGTCTTTAGCAATGAATCATTGGTTTTAAATATTATTCTGAGTGTGAAATGTTGATCAGACACAATGTTTTTAATTTTATATTTATAATTTGTTAAAATAAATTTAGTAATTTGTAAATTAAATAATATTTAAAGAAAAAAAATGTTTTTATATCAGGTAAATCGTATATATTTCAAGTGATCATAAGTTATAATGTAAACTAATAATATTTTGCAGAGTTTCAGTTGAAAGAGCTCGTGGAACACCAAGGGGCAGTGATGTTTGGCGTGGTTCAGGGCGAGGTGGTGATTTACCACCACCACCACCCAGACGACCTCGTCGTGATGCTAGGTATGAATATACATTTTTACTAATTTGCTAATTTGTGCTTTAATATTTTTTATGGCTTTATCTTTATAGCATTAATTATAACTTGTAGATTTTATTATTTTTAGAATTAAAAGATTCATCCCTCAGTAAATATTTATGTTTGATAATGTTTGTTCCAATTATATTGAGTTGATTATTTTTTGGTCAAAAAATTATGGTGTTAAATACGTTTCTTTTTCTATTTAAAAATTTCTATATTATGATTTATTAAAAATAAATATTGAATTTAAGATAAATTTGTATATGAAAATATAATTGCATGATTTTCATTATTATACAAATGTGTATTAAGGAGTATTCAAATTTCAAATTTTCAGTAAAATTAAAGTGTTAATATTTTTAATTTTTTTATTTATTGATTTGAAGTTAACTGAAGATCGATAAAAAAAAAATTCAGATATATTTTACTAGTATTGATTTCAATTATTTAGTGGTTTGTGTATTATATATTGTTAATATAGTATGTATTAATTATTAAAACTTATAATGGTAATATTTTTCGCAGTTTTTTTTTCAAAGTTTCATATATTTGTTTCTTAGTTATAAAGTCACTACTTTTGTTGTAATTTAATTTATGTACTTAAATACATTTTTTCTTGATAATTCCCAATTGATTTTATTCCAATAATTATATTAAAAGTCTTAAAATATATATTTCAACTGTTCATTTAAATGATATTTATATGAATTTTAGGGATGACAGAAATGATAGGTATGGACCACCAACAAGAACAAATTATAGATTAATAGTTGAAAATTTGTCAAGTCGAGTTAGCTGGCAGGTAAGAAATCATTATCATGTGAATTTGTATTACTTCATTGGTATTTACTTCATATTTGTTGACATTTTATATTTTAAATTACTTATGTCTTGCCATTTGTTAATTTTGGAGATTTATTCATTTTTGAACTTTCTATTCACATGTGGTTTGTTTTTGTGAGGTGCTGATAAATGTTCCATCAATAATATTATTTGAGGAAAGAGCCTGCAATCTATCTTAAGGTTTAACATAACATGTATTAAATTACCCTGCTATCTTAAGGACATCATAAAATTGTGTTGCCATTCACTTTATTGCCCATTGAACGATAATGCTATTAAAAGATTTACTCGTTTAATTAATTTTAATTTTAGTAACATAAAGTGAATGGCTTAAGAAAATTTTGTTTTAAGGAAACAAATTATTTTTAATCGTAAACAATGAAAAAAAAAAAAATGAAAAAAAATGTAATATTATTTTTCTAAAGAGCCACCACAATGTGTTGGGTTCGATTGATGTCCATACCAATGACATTAAACGCTTGATCGTTGGCCGATAACATAAGAATGGCACAATCAGGCACATAGGCCAATACCACAAAAGATCACAGTACGATATCACACATTCCATTCCGGGCCTAGGATGATCGGCCTAACCACCAAAGGTGTTCCCAACAATACAAGCCGATCAGCTGCCCAATTTGGTTAACCCCCCATTCATGTCGCCCCACACAAGGTCCGAGACCGAGTCGCTTTTCAATACCATTCCAAGTGTTTAAGAGGTATGTATTTAAATAATAACATAAACAATGTTTGGTATTTGTTAGGCTGTAAAATAAATGTTCAAACAATATTTTGAAAAATTTAAAACAAATTGATAACGAGTTAAGGATCTTGAAGAAGCAGTATCAAAAAAGAATTTGGTATCAGTCATCAAACAACAAGGCCATACGATCATCAAAAGCACTAAAATCAATCAACATGCCCCAATTTATGTATAAACATCTTCACTAACAGCAAATGAGCACTTTCTTCCTATCATTTTTACGTTTTTCAAGTGAAGTTTTCTGAAAACAATCCCATTTTAAAAACACTTGTATTTGGCGTAGAATTAATGTAGTTATAAAAAAATAATCATTTTTTTTATATAGATTTTAAATATGAAATATTGTACTATTATTTACTCTTACTTTATTTGTATAAATATAGGATTTAAAGGACTTCATGCGTCAAGCTGGAGAAGTGACTTATGCTGATGCACATAAGCAACGCAAGAATGAAGGGTAATTACTTAAATTGTATTATTAGTTTCAACGATAATGTACATTATTTTTCTTGTATAGTGTTGTAGAGTTTGCGTCATATTCGGATCTCAAGACTGCAATTGATAAATTGGATGACACAGAATTGAATGGCCGTCGCATTATACTTCAAGAAGATAAAAGTAGTAGTCGTGGACGTGGAGGAAGACGTAGTCGTAGTCCTTCAAGTTCTCGTTCCCGTTCTAGGTCCCGGTCTCGCTCACGTCGCCGTGTACGCTCTCGTTCAAGGTAAGATTTAAATAAATATAGTGTGACCATATATGATTTATTTTGTACTCATATCCCTTTTTAATATATTTTATTTTGTTAGGAGTAGATCACGCAGCCATTCCAAGTCAAAGTCTGATTCTCGTTCAAAATCTCCTTATAAGTATGTACAATAGTATTAATAAATTATTAGATCAAATTTTTTTTTATTTCTTATTAAAGTATAAATTTATTCAGTAATAATGCCACTTAGCTAAATGCTTGATATTGGGTGCCATCTTGCCTATTTTATTTAAATAAATAATAAATTATTGTGTTTGTTGTGTTAAGTATCTTTTAAAATTAAAATTTTTATTTCTAGATCGCCGGCTCATTCCAAATCACGTTCTCGCTCAGGATCTATTGACAAAAAAAGATCCCAGTCACGCTCACAATCAATATCTAATAAGCGTATTAAGTATGTTCAACCAATTATTTTAAATCATATTTGTTGTTAAATTCTAACATTGTGGATCAATCTCTAGATTTTAAAACTAGTGTATATGATTTGATGTTTTTTGGAGTTTGAATAGACCATGCTATAAATCTTAGATTGTGAAATATTGTTCAGCATTTAAGTGCTTAAAATAATGAACAACTTACAATATGTTTATTGTATCCAATACAATAGGCTTGAAAATGCATTATAAATATATAGGAAGTATTGTGGAATGAAATAATTTATTTATTTTTTATTTTAGGCGCGATTCACGTTCACCTGATGAAAAATCCCGTTCACCATCAAGAGAAAAAAATGGTGATGCCAGTCCACAATCTGGAGATGATTAAGGAAATACATTAAATCCTCTATTATTAAATTTTTTTTATTATGACAATTCAGTCTTTTTCTATCCATTTTAACTTACTGTACACTTAATCTAACCATTTGACTAGTAGTTCATTTTTATGTTTAATACCGTAGATAAAGTACCAATTATCGATTTTACAGAACATTTTGTATTTTGAAACTTATATCTAAAGAAATGCACATGAATGTTGTTTGGTATAAAATGTGTATCATTATTAAGGAGAAAAAACGTATTTGGTATATTTTTTTCTTTTATAAGGTTTAATGTTTTAAAAGAATCACTTATTTATTTGTATGATGTATGTAAGGTGATTATATACTTTAATTTAAGTTTTAGTAGTGATTTTTAGTCTAAAAGAAAATGTCACCCACTTATTCATATATGTATAACAGTAAATTTATGTTTTGCATAGTTACTACAGTTAAGAAATTTAAAATTTAGAACAAGAAAAACAATTTTGAATTGCAACATAGATTGGGAAGTATTTTCTAAATTCTTAATTTAAAAATAAAAGGGATCTAATTGACATTCTTTTAACATTCAAATAAAGGAAAGAAATATTTTTGGATATTAAATAAATGTTATTTTAATTAAAATGTTCCAAGTATCCAAGTCTAAATATTTTATTTGATTCTGATTTAATTAACTAAGGTATTTTAATTAGCAAAACTAATAAAATTAAATTTGTTACACATGTACCAAAGTTTTCCTCTTTATGTACACCTTTTAAATTTAATTTAAATTTATTATCATGTTATCATGAATCTGTACTGTACTCCTACATTGAAAAGAATACTATATATTTATATTTGGTCAGTTTCAAGAAAGAAATTTGAAACTTTATAATTTTAGAAGGTACTTGCATATTTTAACTATGGTCCTAGTTGAAGTTGAGAAAAGTAACTGTAAAGTGATTTGTAATTCGTGGTTTAAATAAATGTAATGGGCAGTTTTTAAATCCATTTTACTTTTATAATTAATATTTATTTTCTATAAAAACATTTGAGTTAATTTAATATAGTTAAATAATCTTAACAGGTTTTATAATTCGAACAATAGCATCGTTTACGTTGTGTATAGTTTATTATTTATGTAATAAATGGAATTCCCTTATAGTACACCAACAAAAGTATGCAGAAAGATTTTCTGTTAAGGTGATGGTGATTAACAGGTAATTGTACCTTAGCGCTGAGGTTGTCTTTAGAAACTGGTTTTGTAACTAATATTTGCATTAATGTAAAACCAGTTAAGTGAACCAACCTTGAGTCTGGTATCAATGGTCTGACCGCCAAACTTATGAGGTCTTTATTTAATACGAATTTTATATTTTCGTGGGTTATTTGGAAGTGATCACAAATTTGTAAATTTTTAGTCAATACCTAAGATATGATATTTTGATCCATGCATGATTAATAGTAAAGTATATTGAAACTTATTATTTACATTAATCTATTAGAATCCTATCCCGTTCCGCTGATTATACAGTTCATACTTATGTTTCAACTTGACCGTCAATAATTGTACATTTGTACCTTTAGGTGGGGTCAGTTTTAAACAAATATGTAGAACTAGAATCAGTAAGCTAATCAACCTCGGTGCAGGAAGTTGTAATAAGGGTTATCTTTCGCATCGTTTTTAAAGATTATAAATAAGTTTATTGTGTTAACCTAAGTTTATTTTAGTGCATATTACTAGTTTTCGGTTTTGTATCCAATTGTTAATTTTGTTGAAGAAAGTTAAACACGATGAAAGGCAAGTTTTTTTTGAAGCTAACAACCCTAGTTTATTAATTAATACCGATTTGAGTTTACTTTAATTTTAGGTAATTTTGCTTTGATAATTATTTTTTGTTGTGTCCTTGCTGTGTTTGCTTCTAAGCCAATTAAGGGGAATGCCACTCGAATAAATTATTCTGAAGTGATTCGTACCAAACCGAAACCCTCATTCCCAGACCCTCGTTATTTTGACTGGGAACTATGCAAGGTACAAAGAATATTATTTACTGTATAAGAGTTTTAAGTAATTTTGAAATTGGTTTGATTGATCAATAGGCTCTGCATGCCACAGAGAAGAAAAATGCTGTTGTATCTACATTAAGTGCTAAGTTGGTATTACTAATGATTTATGAAGGAGCACTAGGAAATACCGCTAAACAAATAGAACAAAGCATTGGATTCTTTGGTCATGGAAAAGATATAAAGCTGCTTTATTCACATAAGTTACAATCATTACAAGTAAATTATGGATTATCATTTTAAATTTAGAAAGATAATTATGTTGGAAGGTGGTTGAGTAAATACTTGTATATCAGATGAGAAATTACAATTAACATTATACTAGGTAATCTATTAGACCAGTGTTCTCAAACTCAAATTATCTATGCACCATATATTTTTTCAAAGTTCGCGGGCCAAATATTAAGTGTCCTCTTTTTTACTTATACACTAAAAATTGAAGGCAAAGATACATAAAAATTCCATTCATCTAAAATATTCTAAAATTTAGAATCTAAATGATTTAATATATTATGAAATTACTTTTATTAAAATTACTATTACCAAAATTATTTATGTAAATATAAAAAAAGTAGTTGTTTATTTGGGAGCATATAAAATGTTGGAAAATAATTTCACTGAAAAAAAAGTTCCGAAAATAAATAACTGGAAAAATATTTGATTGAAAATAATTTCATGGTAAATAAAAGTAAGGAAAGAGAAAAATTGGTTTACTAATTTTATGGAAAATATTAATGGATGAATCAAAAAATTCAAGAACGGTTTAAAATAGAACACTAGACGGGGAAAGCTAATATCGTAGATCTCTATCAAGGCACTCTAGTTACCCCGTGTGTAGATCCGCTACTGCATATGGTAGGTATTAGGGATCTAAGCAAGCGCGTATCTGAGTTGTGATCATGGGAGGGCACTCATTTTTCTTCCATAGAAACTTAAAAATAATTTACTATTGATTACGTATTATTGTGTTTTATAGAATAAAAAACGGTGATGGGGGGGAGGCGCAAATTCCCAATTGCCCCTATATACGCCCTTCAATCTAAGGTACAATGATAATTTTCATTGATTTTTAGATTTCCAATTATTTATTTTCCTGTAAATTATTTTTAAATAATAAGGAATTCTTATTATTTATTTTCGTTATTATATTCTGTGTATAATATCTTTCATGATTTTAGGTTTCGAATAATTTATTTTCCTATCAATTTTTTCTAACATCTTTTTTTCATTCAATTATATTTTAATTTCCAAAAAAATATTTTCATAAACCTTGGCATTCTTTAATTTTATTTTCTATACTTTTAGAGTTCCAATCAAAAAATTAGTTTCCAATCATTTAGCACATCCCGTTTATTTCATTTATTATTACTACAAAATATCATTGAAATAATATGATGAACGTTAATTTAAAAAAAAATTTAAATTTAAATCTAAAAATATCTTGAGTAACTATTTATTTTCATTTTTGAGCTGCACTTGAAGCTTGACGTATTTTTTTTTTTTGTACCAAGCTGTCAGAGACGATTTGAACATTTATATCTTACAGGGCGGTATGATTTAAACCACCCCATCTACCTAGGAAAAATTGTATTGGCTTCCTTCTTATCACATTAAAACTACTTAAACGCTAAAACGTAAATTATGTATCTTCAAATATATTCAAAAATATACTGGTAAGCCTACTAAATTTTAATTTATTTAATCAAAATGTATATAAAAAATATTTTTACCGGGGCACTGCCCCGGTAGTAAGTGCTTACAAGCCGTTTCTGAGCTGTCTATATTTGCACAAGAATTTCTTGATTCCAAATGCAAATCAGATTATAATTTGACATTTGAAATTTAATTGCGACTTTTCGATTTGTTCAATTTCATGGAAGAAGATAATTGTTAACTACCGAACATGGATAAGAATAATATGGATGTTAGAAAAATGTTTCTTTAGTTTTGGATAACTGTTTACAAGGTATTTAAAAATTTCTGGAACTCCAACAGTATCAAATTTTGATTTTAATACAGAATTACATTGCAAATCAATTAACTCGAATTGTAAATTTCCCTCATATGTTCTACATTTATAGACCATGGCTCATTAAAAAGTAGAAAATCATCTTTATAATTTTGAAAATTTTTAAACCGTCTTTCATGGTCAATTTTACATTTCATCGGTGTGATATGAAACATTTAAACGAACAAATAACGCGTATAAACTTAAATTTAAAATTACACTTGAATAGCAACTAGTTACTAGTATGAACAAAACAATACTGGTCACCAGTGTTGCCAGTTATAATTTTTTTTAAAAAGCTATGAGTATTATCACAAAAGACCAGAAATCAGCTAAAAAAAATTGATTAATAATGAACATATTCAGTGGCGGATTAGGGGGCAGGCTAAAAGGCTTGTAGCCTAGGGCGGCTTTTTTTTTTATAGAATTAAGTTTTATTATTGACTTATTAGGTATATTTATTTTAATATATTTTTTTTTATATTTGTCATATAAACACGAATAAAAAAAAATTTAAAAAGTTATAAGTAGTAATATATTTATATGAACATTATATGATGCGTAACTATAGTAGGCTATAGTAAGAATATTACAATTATTATTACGATTTGAAAATATTTCATTTGTAATAAAATAATTACAGTTAGTTACTAGTTATTATTAATAACTTATTAGTACCTATGTACTTATTGGGAACATTCGACTATCCGAGTATAGGTATGTTCATATCTGGCTATTTATATTTCCGTTATGTGACTGTATAAGCATTGTTTATTTGTACTGGTAATGATGGTATCTGAAGAAAAATAATAGACATGAAATATTTTATTTTTAGAAGTTTTCTATTTTAAAGATTTAATATTAAATTTTTTTTTTTTTGATAAAAAACTAAATAAAATTTGAAAAAAAGGGTTTAGACCAAATATTGTTTGTTCCTTAGTAGAATGATAGGGGGGAAAGAGTGATTAGGCCTAGGGGCGCCAAAACGCTAAATCCGCCACTGAACATATTAACGCAATAATAAAATATTAATAGTTTTAAAATTGTTGGCAATTTCCATTTTTTTCTTTAGTAAAGCTATTAATCTTTTTGTCATATTTTACAAGTAACTAATATTATTAAAAAACAAGTAAATAAAGTAATAAGTAACAAAAATAACAAAACAAAATTAATAAGTAACTTAAAAAATGTTAAAATAGTGAATTAGTCTTTTAATCAGCCTTTTGATGAGTTATAAAATAATTATTAATATTATAACAATCATAATATTTTTATATAGTAAAATTAATCAACATAATTAATAGTTTATCCTTTTTTGTATTTCTTAGCAGTCTAGCATTAAAACAACAAAGAAGTAATTAAATAAAATAATAAGTAATAAAAATAACAAAATAAAATAAATATGTAGTACCTAAACAAATGTTAAAATAGTGAATTAGTCTTTTTAATCACGAATCTATAATCGTTGCACGAGCTAGGATCTACTAGTCCAAGATGTCAAGTGATAACTATTAACTAGATATTAGAGATGTTAAGTTCGTGAACGAATAGTTCATTTGAACTATTCACTTGAATGAATTGTGAACTAATGAACTATTCACAGAAAGGAACTAAATTTTCCATCTTAAGTAGATATGAATATAAATCCGATTCGTAGTTAACAACTACTGATAAATATAATTTGTTATGATAATAAACATAAATATGGTATGTCCATAGATAATAAAGGAATTCTTATATTATCTATGGTATGTCATATGGAGTGAAAACGAAAACGAAGGGAAAAACTCATGATATCAATGTCGTCAGTGGCGTAGCCAAGGGGGGGCTAAGAGGGCTATAGCCTCCCCCATGGGCCGTGTTTATATGTATAATGTATCTTGACTATTTAATAGAATCAATGCTCGTTTTAATCAAAGGCTTATTGATGTTATGCCATTTGAAGGACTTATTCCGGTCAATTTAAATATGTATGACGATAAAAATATTATAAAAGCTGCTAAAATATATGTCCAAGATCTCCATGATGATACCTCATCTATAATCAGGGCTGACCTGTTCATATGGAGGCAACAATGGAGTCAAAATACTATTCCAAAACCAAATTCTGCTCTTGATTCACTCTCTCATCGCACCAATCTTCGACCTAACATTAAAATACTTTTACAATTATTCTCCAGGTTACCAGTTATCTCTTTCACTTCGAAAAGAACGTTTTCAGCACTTAATCGCTTAAAAAAATTTTTAAGAAGCACCATGTCGGAAAACAGACTGAATGGATTAGCTATGGCTAATATAAATAAAAAAGAGCAATTCCATGAAAGTGAAATAATAACTGAATTTGCCAGAAATTCGCCTAAGAGAATGCAGCTGTCAGAGTGGAGCAAGTGACTGAACACTGAAACCAAAATTATTATTTTTTATTATTATAAATTATATATTAATAAATATTTTTAAAACTATACTAAAATGCGTTTAGAAACTTGGAGGTAGATGGTGGGGGGGTTAAGGGTGAATTCTCATATCCTCTCTTACCTTACTTATTCAAAAAATGTGGTTAGCCCGCCCCATTTAAAAATCCTGGCTACGCCACTGAATGTCGTTATGTAATATTATACTTAACGACATATATGTAATATTATACTTATATACACCAACGATTAATTAAAATATATATAATTCAAATCAGAATTAAGTTAGTTAAAACAATTAATGGCTAGAAAAATGCCAGGAGCTAGATAGGGTATTTTGTCAGTCAGATTAAAATGAAAAAGGCCAACATGGCATCACAGTTGGTCACAGTCAAACTGGTACCACATTATTACTGGACCTACACCGAAAAACAAATTATATTTATCTTTGATTATATTTACTGCATTTCAAATACTTTATTGAGTACCTACCTATAATAGGATTTCTGAACAATTAATATAAAAATAAAACACAAACGTCAGATAATATTTTATGTATTTATGATGCGTAAACATTTTTGTTCAAAATGTATGTTTATTGCGGTTTGTATGTTTGAGACTACTATATTAGACATTAATATTGGGCATTGTCCATAGCTTAGGTGTGAGTAGATTTCTGTTTTCGGTGTGGTTTTTTATTTTTCTTGATCACCCACCCCCTTATAAAACCTTTCTTTAAAAAAAAAAATAGATATACAAAACATAAGTAAGTAAAAATAAAATTTATTAGAAAAATTCATGTACAATCTGATTATCAATGAATGCCAGTCCCGGAAATTTTTATTTTTTTTGAAATTTTATAAAATTGAGAAAAAAAATAGTTATTAACTTTTTTTACCTAAGTACCTAGTACCTACCTAAAAAAAGGTTCAAGTGAGGCTATAGCCCTAATAGTCACACTTGTGGGCAGTGTCGTATTTAGAAACTTTTTTTTGGGGGAGGGTGTCATACCTAATAGCGAAATAATTTTATGATTGTATTAATCCTATTCTATATTACTTTATGTTGCGCATAGTGCATAATGAAACTGACAAGACGTGACAGTCATGGATTAAGATATTGATATTCTTATCGACCTATGATTACCCCACATTAGATTGTTTATATACCTACTATGTGAGTGCCGTGCGGTCGATTGTTATTATTATCCGATTACAATTTAATAATTAGCAATATTAATATTTTTTTATACATATATATATTTTCATTATACCTACTTTAATACTTTATTGCAGCGATTCACAAACTGCACCGCGAGCACTTTCTAAGGGCGCCGTGGTCTACGGTTCATAACAAATAGTTTAAAATGTTTAGTTTTTTTTCCTTATTGTTTCTGTAAAAACTTTATAGCATATAATGAAATATTTTCTATTGTATATTTGGACATTCTCATTTTAATCTTATAATATTTTATGTAATAATTATAATAATGATAACAATAATTTTTATTTATTCAATTTTTAAGTTTAAAAATTCATTAATTTATAATTAATTTAATTTTAATTAAATTAATAAAATTAGTTATCTATGAGTATTTTTTTTGTCCTGTCTCATGTTATTCACAGCAGGGCACTGTTGCTAAATTGAGTCCAAAAAAAGGCATCGCGGAAAAAAGTTTGGGAACCCCTGCTTTATTGAATAAACAAACTAAAATTTTTATATTACTGTTATGTTTAAAATTTGGCATTTTTAAATTTTTTTTTTTGGGATTTTGGACCCCCCCCCCCTCCTCCTCCATAAATACGCCACTGCTCGTGCACACGCCTATGGTCCATAGAGTTAATTTTGTGACATTGGTTCTTATTAAATAAATCCATAAGTTTTGTAAAATATTATTAATACCATATTTTAAAAACTAAAAACAATTTTTTTAAAAATTTTAAAAAAATTGTCTAACTCGGTATAATGACTTAATGTTAGCATTGTGTAAAATATTCAAATCATATAACTCTAAGTTAACATTTATACAAGAATTTCAGAATAAAATTTAACATAGGTAATTGTTCCAAGTATTTTTCTTAATTGTTAATCTCATCCTTTTTATCTTTATTATACTATTTTATATTCTTATATTTTAATCATTTTTTTGTTTTTTGACAAAAAAAAAAAAATGAAGTAATGATGGATATATATAACTATATATTATATAATTATATAACCTGTTGGTTGAAATAATTTTCAATTTTTAATTAAGTTATATAATTTAGGATCATGTTAAGGATGATTATGAATTGGATATTGGTACAACATTATTTATTGATACATCAGTTAAACTTAATGATGAGTTTTTAGCAACTATTACAGAGACATACAATTCTAGTTACCAAAAAATAGATTTTAGTAAACCTGAAAATGCTGCTTATTTAATAAATCAATGGGCACAAATTATGACCCATGGACATATACAAGAGTTAATAACTGCAGGTAATTAACTGAAAATATATTTAATATTAACATAGATTTATTAAATTTATGTAATTTCAGATGAAACCGATAAAAATACTGTTCTTCTTTTGTTGAATGCTATATATTTTAAAGGTGGTTGGAAAAATCAATTTGATAAAAATCTTACCAAGATTGGTACATTTTATTTGAACTCTAATTCTACAGTTAATGTTCCATTGATGACTACTTATAATGATTTTAATATTACTACTTTAAAGTCATTGAATGCACGAATAATAAGTTTACCATATAAAGTAAAATATGACTTATAAATTTTATAACAGCTACTCATCCAATTATTATTTTATAGGGTGATAAATTTGTTATGTATATAATATTACCAGATTCTCTTGATGGTTTAGATAATTTGATTGATAATCTTAATCCTTCAATACTAAGTGAATCAATAAAAAATATGACAAAAGTTTTTTCAAAAGTTGTGTTGCCGAAATTTAATTTTGAGTATACATCAGTTCTTGCTCCATTATTAAAAAAGGTTTGATATTTTGTTTCAATATTATATATATTTTTATTAAAAAAAATAAAATAAATTATAAACATATACTGCACATTTCTGTGAATATAATATTCAAAATAAATTGGCCAACAATTTGCTACAAATGTTTATGTCTTTGATTATAATGTGTTTTGCAATAATTAATACTGTATTAATTCAAAATATTTGATTTTAATAATTATTAGTTAGGGATTACTGATATGTTTGGAAAAAATGCAAACTTAACAAAACTAGGGTATGGTCCATTTGGTAGTCAGCTTATGGTATCTAGTGTTCTTCAAAAAGCTGGAATTGAAGTAAATGAAGAAGGAAGTATCGCACATGCTATAACTGGTTAGTTTGTTTTTATTTGAAAATATGTTTTACACAGCGTAGAAGTTTAGTCTATTCAATATTTAAGTTATTTTTCTTTGATTATGATAATTAAAATTTTTAATAATAAAATAATTATTATTAAATTTTAATTATTAATAATTATTAAATATATCATATTATTATATATATATATATATATTATTAAAATAATTATTAAATAAAAATATTTAAAATAATTTAATAAAATAATTTTATTCATAATGATATATTTTTCTTATAAACACTGTTTAAGCCCAATTTGTGCAAATATAAAATTGGTACAAAAATATTATACAGTATATAATAAAATTAAAAAATAAATTCAGAAATTATTTCTTTATGAGTTCTGAGTGAATTATTGTATTTTGTCAGAAATCTAGATTAAATAAATAAGTAAATAAATAAAAATACAGTTTGTACTAGTTATATATTATGTTTAATTTTCAAGATAAATTTAAAATAAATTTGTAGTAAATTTTAGATTCTATCAATCAATTGTTTATTGTTTTTTTTTTTTTTGTGTTAATAGTTTAAAAAATTATTCTAGAAAAAAATCTTGCTTATTTTAATTGAAATTTGAAAATTAGGATCAATCAAATATATTTATTAAGTTTAAGTTATTGCATACCATTGATTATTTTCACAAATATAAATGGCTTATTTTATTTTCAATTGATTTTACTTTGAATAATAAATCAAATTTTGACTTATTTTGCTATTTTACATATTTTTTTTTTTTTTTTTACTGAAAAACTACTGTGAAAAAAATTGAAAATACCCTTTTTATAATACTTACCATTTACTACCAGTCCAGAACTAATTAACAATAATTTGAAACTTTTTATGCAGACTTCTTTTGAAAAAAAACGTTTACAGATGAAAATAAACATTAATTAATTCTTTGTTTGATTAATAGTATAGTTAGCTTTTCTACATTTTTAAATAATTTGTTTTTTTTTTTAATATAGTAAACACCAAATTTAATCCACAGTTTTTTTGTAATTTTAATTTGTATAAATCTAATTGATATTTTTTAGTTACCTGAAACTGAAATAATTATATTTTTACCTTAATTGGTAGTGTGAAATTAAAATCTAACAAAAAACTAGACTTATGCAATTGGCTTTGACTAATGATTTTATAAGATTGATTAAAATTTTACGTTTTATTTAAATTAATGTTATTTATGTACATTATAGAAGCTGCTGTAGGTAACCGATTTGGTGAATCAGTTGAACATTTTGAAGTAAACAGGCCATTTTTATTCATGTTGGAAGATATTAAAATGCAAACTATTGTATTTGTTGGACAAGTGATGAATCCATTTATATCAGGATTACCTGAAGTTTCTAATTCTTTGACTCATACTCCAGATTCAATGAAACGTAATTGCCATATTAAATAAACTATAACTTACTAATTATGATTCAATACAGGAACTTGTAACTTATGTTTTTTAAAGGATTTAATTTTAAAACTCACATGATTTAATATATACTCTAAATTATTAGTTTTTGAAATATGTTAATTATGTTAAATTATTATATTTTATTAATTTATGTACACTTACTAATTAGGTTTTTATTAAATATAAAATATAAAATTTAACTTTTACATTAATTAAAATTAATAAATATATTAATTTTACAATTACACTTAAATATTAAAAGTAATATTGGTTTCTGGTTACCTATCCTCATTTATAAGCCTGATACCTCAAGGCTTAATTGCTTTAAATTCTCACTTACCGAATTATTAATATCATAATAATAGAAAAAACAATTAAGTATTTAATGTGCTTGCATTATTTTTATAAATCTTCACAGAATTATTAATTTAAATTTATCATGTTGCCATTGAAAATTGTTGAGTAATTACGTGTTCTATTCTTATTATTAAGTATTTTATTATGTGATGTAAAATTAAGTTGGAATTTCAGCAAATCATTAATTACTTACTTAATATATATAATCTTTATGTCAAAATATTGGGCAAAATGTTTGTACATAATTACATTTTTTAAGGATACTTTGTTGAATTTTTAAATCAACAGCAAAAATTTCTTATAATAATAACTAATTCAGTCAACATTTATATTAAAAAAAATTTAGTGCATTAATTATTTTTAATAAGTTTATAATTATATTATTGTTAATATTATATTATAGCTGTATTAAATGACCTTGATCTGAAAATGAATCTAGAATCAGATGATAATGTCCAACGATTTAATTTTTTTGATTCTGAACTATTTGAAGTAAGTGTAATTTAATATTTTTATTAACTATATTTTTCATTGTATGCAATTAATTAAACATTAATATTTACTGAATTTAAATTATTTTAATAAATTTATTTAATTTCCTTTTTTAATTTTTCATAGGAATTAAGTAGTTATGAAATTGATTCAAATTTTGTAGCTTCTCCCATTAGTATAAAAATAATTTTATCATTACTGTCAGAAGGAGCTCGTGGAGATACTTTGAATCAGTTGTATAATATATTACGTTTACCAAATGACCAATCGACACGGCATAATTTATTACGTCAAACTCAGTTATCTATAAAGAGTAGCATAATGGATGTGGTAGTTGTCAACAATATCTTTGTTCAAAATAAAATGATATCAAATTATTTCAAAGAAACTGCAAAGGATTTATACTCAACAAATATATCTGAAATTAATATCAATGATATTGACGCATCAATACAATTTATCAATAAACAAATTTTGTTAGATACAAGAGGACTTGTCAAAAATATAATATCTAAAGGTGTGAGAGTATTAATTTAAAAATATTTTTATTGATATTCATGCTTAATATTTTTTACTATTTTTAGTATTTTTCAGTAATATTATTTTCTTAGTTATCTATAACTATTGGAGATATAATTAAGTTCAGTTATATTTTACTAAACTAAGAAATGTAATTCTTATAGATGATTTTGATGGAAACACTCAACTTTTATTGGCTAACATCCTTTATTTCAAAGGTGATTGGTTAGTGGAATTTAATGAAAAAAACACTAAAAAAGAATGTTTCTATACAAAACCTAATGAGTGTGTGAAAGTTAATATGATGTATTTAAATGATGATGTGTCATACCAATACATATCAGCTATTAATGCTCATGCAGTTGAACTTCTTTACAAGGTGCCTAGTATAATGTGGTAAACCATTAGATATTTAGATTGTAAATAACTTAATTTGAACAAATTTCAAGAGTATTCTCATGTAAGTGAGTAGAATCAAAAAAAAATGTTGTGTTTTTGAAAATTGTTTTTTTTTGCAAATTCAGGACTTTTTGGATGCCTATGAATTAAACTCCTTTAATTTTAAAACTAACTATAACATTATATTTTTTAATCAAAATTTATATTTTTATACAGAATTTAATCTGAAACATCTGAAAATATTAAAAGTAATGTAACAAAAATAGATTGTAGGGACTCATAATCTCTTGTGGTTGTGAATCCATTTTTATCTAAGTAACATTTTAGAAATTATCTAAATTATCTAATAAAAACACTAAAAAACAATAAAAATAATGATGCTTGTTTTAATCAATTTATTAGATAAGTCTTTAAATTATTGCGTTATATTAATGACATACATCTAATTTAGAAAAAAAAAAAATTCATATTATTTCAGAATAAATGATTAAATATATAAGTTATAAAAATATTTTTCTGTTGAATCTAAATTTTTTCAAAGGTTTGGATTGATAAATTGTGTTATATAATTTTTAATTTGAAAGCAATAAGAATTTTTTTTGATCTTTATATTCTTTCAATAATTTATATTGATAATAATTTATTTAAGTTATGATATTTTTATTCAAATATTAGATATATTGAGAAATTAAATTTAATAAATTAATTTTGCTGAATTATTGTGTTTTGAACAAATGTTTAATTTTTAACAATATTAATCTTGTATTTACTTTGTGAATTATTAAAGTAATGTTTTATTTTAATTTAAAATTAATATTTTTTTGTCACATTTTAATTATAGTTTTTTTTAAATTTTTTTTCAAGACAATCTAAAAATGTATGATCAGATAATTTTTATTTACTGAAGTTATCGAAAAAGTAAAAATTCTACATCATGTTTTCTTTATGTTCTAAGCTAGATAGTTTTTCTATCCAAAAATCATTAAAAATAATTATTTTATTTGCAGATTTACTGACATTTTCACAATCATGCATCATGCACTCACGTGCGCTCGTAATTTAGCTTGTATAGCCGGTCTGTGGAGTATTACACTTGGGGTACACTTTTGAGTAGTGGTTCTAAACGTGGACGATGAAGTGGTGTATAATATAATATAAACATCAAAACTTAATATAGAAGAAAAAAAAACTGAAATACAGATTTTATGCTTGGCTTCGAGCCATGACTTATTTGTCATTGTTATAAAACTATATAATTTTATCCGTTTATCTTTAAAATTAGTAATAAAATTGGCTTTTAAGCACCAAGTAAAACTATCCCGCTGATCATAATTATTTATAATTTATAATTTAAAACTTTCAACAGTATATTTATATTTTATTTTTAATTTTAAATTATATACTTCAAGCATACTATTTTTGTTAGTTTTTTTTTAGGTGGCATTAAAAAAAAAAAAAAAATTGTTTCTAAAGGAAGTTTAAAAATTGTTAAGAACCACTGCTTTTAAGTTTCATGTCCTCTTAAAATTGGGGGATGGATTTTTCAATGTTTAACTTTTTTGAAAAATATTAATGTAAATAATATTTAAAACCTAATTATCACATCCAAATTTTATAAAATCAATTGAAATTAAACAATTTTAGGGATCTTAGAATCTAAATTTTTCAACAATAATTAATTTTAGTGTATGTACTTAATATAAACTTGGAATAAATTTTCTATAAGTTAGTCTACTTTAAGGTCAGATATAAAGTCTTAAAACTTTAAATTTTATTTGAAAAAAAAAAAATAAAAGAGTACCTTTTTAGGAATAAATTGGTTGTCTTTAACAAAAACTTTATGTTGTAAGCTTGTTTTATAGGAAGTCTGATACAAATTGTATTTTAAAATTCTAATTTTTTTGAGTCTTATTTATATCTTGCACTGAAAACTATTCTGGAAAAAGAATAATAAATGAAAACTTAAAAGAATAATGTATTAAATTTTTGATTTTAAAAACGTCTGTTTATCAATCAACTCAAGAAGTTTTTTTTATAAATGGATGAATATAACATGGTTAAACATTCAATTTTATGTATTTAAATATTCAATATATATATATATTTTAATTTTATTTATAGGATACGAATTTTTCAATGATAATATTATTACCAGATGGAAGCATAACAAACTTATTTAGAGACCTACAACATTATCCTCTTTCAAAAGTATTTTCTTCATTTCATAAAAGAAATGTTAATTTGCACTTGCCAAGATTCAATATTAATTACTCTACAAAACTGATGTCTGTTCTTCAAAAGGTAAAAATAAAAATAAACTATTGTTAATTAATCTTATAAAAATTGGGATTGGTGAATAAAATAATTTAGATGATTAAGTAACAATGTTCAGTAACTCTTGTTGAAGTTGTTTATGTAGCGAAAGAAATAGTAATTCCTTACTTCGAAAAATTGAGGTACCAAGAGTTTTTATGGGCCTCCTTTACTTATTGCCAGATCTAGGAAATTTGATTCCCGGGGTTAATAAAAATTAAGTGTTCTTACTTAGGTAGAAGTATGGGGTATGATGATGAATTTTTTTATTGTTAATTAGCTTAAGAGTGTCCTTAGTACTCAACAGTGCTTTAGGGTAAGTATACTCACTTCCTTCCCTGCCCTAGATCCGACACTGCATTTACTTATACTTATTTGGTTGAGATATACTTACCATTCTAATACAGTACTAGTCTTTGATAACACACAACATGGTACAACCAATACATTCATTGTTTCAATCAAAATTTATTAAAAAAAAAAGAGAAAAAAACACTTATTTAATCATAACATTTTATCATCATTTAGGTATGAGGAAAATGTTAAGTTTCTTAATAAGTATTATAATATATCAATTTTCATATATTTATATACATTATAGATGAAACTCTTATCTATGATTTTTATATATTTTAATAATTAATCTTATTCTTAACTGTATATTTGTGTATAATTTTTCAATAACTTTTTTTGATATATTGTTTAATAAGATGAAGTTAACATCAATATTTGGTCAAAAAGCAAATCTATCATTGATATTTGATCCTGCTATTCAAGTCTTCGTAAAGGATGTCATACATAAAGTAACAATTGAAGTCAATGAGAAAGGTTCAAAAGCCAGCGCAGTAACAGGTATTTTATTGAAATTAATGGCATGTTCTTTTATTATATTAATAAATAATTACTGATGAATAAGTATCAACATTTTAGTAATTTCAATATACGATTAAGTAGGAGTTACCTAAATAATGGCTAAAGGGTTAAAAATGATGAAAAATATATTATTTTATATTTGTAGCTTATCAATTAACATTAAAATGTTATATCTACAAAGAAATTAATTCAATGTTGTTGAAATTAATGAAAATTTAATACTTTTACCAGTGGCGTATTTTCAAAAAAAAATTTTGGAGGATGTCT
This sequence comes from Sipha flava, assembly GCF_003268045.1. Lineage (NCBI taxonomy): Eukaryota > Metazoa > Arthropoda > Insecta > Hemiptera > Aphididae > Sipha > Sipha flava. Next base: position 462,078 of record NW_020271757.1, on the reverse strand, counting down.
TCATACATTTTTTTTATAAATCAGTATAAAATGGTCAAAATTACATTTTTATTTGTTTTATTATCTTCTTATTGAAAAACATAATTTTATTAATTATAAACTTTACGATAAACTCTATTCTATAAACTTAATTCTTTAATATTTTTGTCAATTTTTCAATAACTCTGTCAGGAATAATACTTAAATTTGGATGAATCGATAACATGGTAAAGCCATCAAGTCTTCTGAAACAAAATGTGATTTTTATCTTACCATCTCTATAATTAATAAATAACAATTTTCTGCAAACTACAGGCTACAGCAATAGGCATTAGCCTGTGAAGTGTATAATGTGTTTTGACTTGCACAATCAAAAACACCAATATTTTCGTATCCTGGTTTTATTAGTTTTATAAAATTAATAACATTTTTTTTTATTCGAATTTACAAAATTAAAAAACTTCAAATTAACCGAAATTTAAAAATTTGAAGTCTGGAAATTCTCGGGGGGGGGGGGGTCGAAAACCAATACCATACCCATAAATACGCCACTGTCTTTTATCATTAGAGGGAAGAGTTAAAGTCAATTCCCACTGGTCCAGGCAGGAGACTACTCGGTTTTAAAAAAATATTATCACATTGATTTTATATCTGACAAATCACATTTATTGGCGTCGGGTTTAGATCGGACGTCCGTGCTGGAAACCGAAAATAAAAAAGTTATCATTATCCCACAAAACACGGACGAATAGTGCTTCAAGTGGGCTTTTCTGACTAAACATGTCACAGGAGAGAAAAAACATAGGGTCAATGATAATAATATTATGCATGAAGATAAATATAATTTCAGCAGCCTGACATTCCCATAACCTTTGAATGAAATGAAAATATTCGAAAAAAATAATACGGCTACTTTGTAAATGTATACGGACTCGAGAGAAATTTCCAATCACCCCCTAGAAAATTCCCTACATATAAAGAAATTTATAAGTATACATCTTTCCGTTGAAAGTAGTTGATGAAGAGAAGTTTGATAGGTATATAGGTATAATAATGTGTTTTTTCACCATCGGATATTAATAGGAGATCGAAATGTTCTTCCTTCTCTTCATCAACTACTTTCAACGGAAAGACTTTATATATGGGAAATTTCAATGGCGGTTGGAAATGTTTCTCGAGTCTGTATACATTTACAAATGTAGTCGTATTATTTTTTTCGAATATTTTCATTCCTCAATATTACTATCCGAGAAAATCGCCCTGGCATAGGTCTTAAAAGCTCTATTGACGGACTAGTTTTCGATATGTGGTCTGTTGTATATCGCTTCTAATTTTAAATTGAATTTTTCTGGTTGAGCCGATGATTTCAAAATGTCTAGTAGCTCCAATTTGATCGATATGAGGAACGCCGAATAATTTAAAATACTTTTAATATTCTTTTTATATACCAAGTGACGGTATTATTAAAAGATGTCCCTACTCGTACAATACCAGTTGTATTTCCACCAATGTTCAGACGAATTATTTTTTGGGAACTCGCGTCGTATGCTATCTACACGAGAAATGTATCTACCACAATTGTTTGTTGGCGTTGTATGTTATCTACAATTTTCTACCCCGCAATCTGTAGATTGTAGGTGTCGTCTGGGCCAGTGGCGCAACCAGGGGGGTGGACTCCGGGTCTGGACCCCCCCACCCCTTGGTACGTATAATAGTATATTAATATCATATTCTAGATATATATATTATAATTTTTTATTATTTGTATTTTAGTTTATTTTGTCAGACCCCCCCCTCCATGAAAAATTCCTGATTGCGCTACTGGTCTGGGCATCTGGGTATTATTATATTAATGAACTTTTTTTCATGTCTTCAAAAAACTGGTCAAAAAGATTCTTTGATGCATTGATTGAACGCCACCACTTTTCCATCAACTGCCGTTCCAATAAGTTAGTGGCACCACGTGTTTTTATGCCATATTTTACTTTGACACATCTCCACGTAGACTCTATAGATTGGATATTTGCCGCTGTTTTAAAAATAGACGATTTGAATTTGTGTTGTAAAAATTGTTATTTTCTTTTTGTTATAAGATTATGTAAAATTATAACTCCCCCCCCCCAACCAAGGCTCTGAAGCCGCCCCTGGTTTCTGGATCAAGTGGAGCTGATAGCTTACAGTTTTTTTTTTTATTGTTTTTGAAATCTATTAAATTTATTTTTTTCGACTGCTATGGTCATTAGCATTACATTCGTATACTATTTACATTTATAAAGAGGAATAAAAAAAAAAAACAATAATTAGATAAATTATAAATAAAAAAAAAAAAAAATGGTAAACAATATTTTTAATTTTGGTAATGGTAATTGGTAAAATTAATGGTTTTAAAAAATTCTATAGTGTTTTATGAATTTTATGAATTTGGGCCTAGACTTGTTCCAATTTGGTGGCTTATATTGAGTTCCTCTCTTTGTTTTTCATACATTCTGCATTCTTTGTAGATGTGTTGGTGATTGTAGAACCACATGATTGGCATATTGGTGGGTCATCTTTTTTCATTAAGTATCCATGAAAGTAAGTCTTGTGTGGCCAATTTTGGCCCGATTTAGTTTTTTTTTCATTTGTCTAGCTAATATTTGGATTTTTTTTTTATCTTTCGACCGTTTGTTTGACTTGGTTTAATTTGTTGGTTTGGATGTTCCATTTATTTTTTCAAATTAAAGTGGTGTCTTATTTTATCTGTTTTCTTATATCTGTGAATGAGGAGATGTTGATATATTGTGAATTCGTTGAGTTTATAGCTAGTTTGGCATGTTTATCTGCCTTTTCGTTACCTATTATTACTATGTGTCCAGGTATCCAAATAATTATTGTATTGTTATTTTTTTCTTTTGCTTCTTCTAGTCTGTTTGGAATTTGAGTTGCTATATCACTAGGATTAAATTTGTTTTCCACACTAATGAGGGAGCTTAATGAATCACTTAGTATAATATATTTTTGGTTTACTTTTTTGTTTATGTATTTTATGGCTATTAGTAGGTATAGCAATTTCTTCGGCTGTATATATAGAACATGTTGATGGTAGTTTGAACGATGTCTGTAAATTGTTATGGTTATTCCATACTTATTTTATATAGGTTATTTCCAACTTTGAAACAATGAAAGATAGACGATTTTTTAAAATTGGTAATATAAATGTAATAATTCACTCTGCAAAGTAAAAAATATAATTTTTATGTATATAACATGGATGTATTGTAAAATATAATAAAATTTTTTTGTTTCTGCGTAATACGATTTCCCGCTTAAGATGTTATTTGTAACTGGTCCCTTGGAGAGCGTCTTAAACGGGTTCTACTGTAGATAGATTTTATCATTATACGATGTTATAAAACTTATGTCTCAAATATTAAAAATAAAACAGAAAAATATTGAATCTTCTATTATTAAAATATAATAAAATCAAATAAAGAAAATTACTTTGATATCTTGTGACCTCATACTATACAAATATGAAATTTTTTTTTTTATAAGATATTTTCAATCTGTTCTTAGGTCATAATAATTAAATATAATACAAGAATATATATATAAAGTATTGTTTACAAATAAATATTAAATAAACAGTTAATAATAAATTATACATAGGAGGAACATGTTACGTTTGAGGAAAGCAGCCACCCATTAGTGACACTATCATTTGGTAAATATGAAATATAAAATTAAGAAATAAAAATAAAAAATGAAGAAATACAAATTATATTATTCTAAACTATTAATATGTTCCTACCTTTTTGAAGAGCAAACTGGTTCACACTTCATCGAGATTAACCGTAACATCTATATGGACATTTAATATAACTAGCCCAGATAGTCTTTCTTGTCCTTTAGAGTTCCGTAAAAATATCTTGACGCGTTTGAATGTCGAAAAAGTTCGTTTGCGAGTTGCTGTAGAAACCGGTAATGTAGCTAGTACTTTTAATAAAAAATTAATATTTGGAAAAAGTTTAGGATTACAATAATTTAATGATTCTACAGCTGTATGTGGACGATCTACATATTTGAAAATAATCCTTTTTCTTTTCCACAATTTTAGTTCTGAAGGTAATGTGTCAACATTTATAAAATCTGAATATAAACTAAAATTTGATTCTAAAATAGGAGATGTCAAACAGATTTTTTTTTATTAATAAATACAATGACGATAAAATCGTTTAAGTTGATAATAAAATTATCATAGAATGGAATTGCAGTTGCAATACGAAAATAATCTTCAGAAATTTTGGTATCCACATTTATTCTTCTATTTTTTGAACGACTTACTAATCTTGGTATTTTTATTTTTTCTTCCTTGTTCACAGATGTGAACAATTAACTATATACTATATTATTAGATATATATATTATTAGAGAAATATATGTAGAATTAACAATATCCTCTAATTGTTCTGATTTATTAAATATTTCTTTGAAATTTTCATTAATATTTGTTCGCATATCTTCCACTTCACTTAAAACCGTCTCAACATGATCTACTACTTCACATTGTAAAATATTGAAGACATTTGGGGGGGGGCAGGGTGTCTGGACCCCCAAATACGGCCTTGGGAATTACTATTAGGTGACCAATTCTTACAACTCTGTGTTATTGTGGTAATAATTTTAAATAATATGGTCTTAAACATATGAAACATAATAACATATTAAACAATATTATTATTGTAAATGGAGAATTTCTATTTGATTCTCTAATATCGATTAATAAATCGATGGTATTTATACGTGCATACTTTAACATTTCTGATAATGAGACGAGCAGTAGGTACTCATTAGCGCTTTATGTATTCGAACATTGTACTATAGTTGTAATAATTTTAAATAGTCTTATTTTAAGTATAGTCTTAAAATGATTTTAAGTAATATAGTATTATCTACTTCGGTAAAATATACATGTTTGAGGGGAAGGTATAGCGGGGTATTATATAATCTTGTAATTATTTTAAATAATAAAATTATAATAGTATTATGAAGGGAAGGCGTAGTGGGGTATTATATAGTCTTAAATTATTTTAAATGATATAGTATTATAATATATGTATGAGGGGAAGTATAAAGAGAAAAATAATGGAAGAAAAAAAGAGGATGTTATGTAAAGGAGCAAAATTGAAAAAAAATAGTATAGGGGTATAATATAAATAGGTCATGTGAACGATAGGGCGGCGGTGGCTGGTCGAATGAGGTTGGCCCAGAACCCCCTATTTATATCTACTCTTATGAAAAGATTTCGTCGCTTTAGAGTAGCTCAGTGTGAGGCAATGGGTTGCTTATGGGTATTCTATTAACAAGCAACTCAAACAGACGATACTCGAGTATCCGTCACGTCGTCAGGTAGTTGACTCTTATGAATATGGTATAATAGTAAAACATTTCCCATGCGAGGCTGGTAATTCAATTGATTAATAATAAAATTACTTATGTACTCTATAAGATATTACTAAATAATAACTATTAGTTGTTAATATTATGCATTTGTTTGCAGCACTCACTGTTATGACTTTAAGTTATTCACCAAACACGGCTCCAGTAATAATAAATGTGAATAAGCCTTTTGGATTTTTCATTATTAACCGTGTTACAAAGAGTGTACTCTTTGGTGGTCAAATATATGATGTAAATCTTTCTAATCCCACACACATGATGCAGAAAGGATTTGATATTCAGCAATTGTAATTAAGAATTAAAATGCAATTAAAATTTATAATTGTGAAGTTAATATATAAATATATTTATGATATATCTTAATATTTTTATTATAACAAAATTATTGTATTACGATTACAAAATTATGTACTGCAATGATACTATAAATTATAAAATAGTATTGGTTGTATAACACATTTAAAATCTGATTATTTATAAAATTATAATTTGTATTTTAACTAATTATTTTTATAACTATGAAATATATAACATTTTCCATTTGAACTATCTACTTGTAGAATAACTACATGTATTTTTGGTTTAATATTTATTTAAATTTAATTTTTGTTTGTTTATTTATATTTTTTTAATTATTTTTTTAATTAGGGGCGTATATCGACTCCGCCTAAAAGGTTTTTTTACTTGTAAGAAACCTATCGATTACGCCGAATATTTTTATATATTGATTCCGCTGAAAATATACGAACATATATATGTAACATCACTATATACAAATTACATTATATATAGTATATATACTATACATATATATATATATATTAAAACTTTGCTCTTTCTGCCAGCCACTCATAATTTGTGTATTGTCTGTGTACATTGGGAAATATCTGATCAATTAGAGCATCTTGCGAATCAATGATTGTGCAGAAATCGGTCGGTAATTGTATGCATCCCGTTTTATCTGTAGTAACTTTCCCATAACTGATATCTAACAATTGTTTTGAGAATCTTCCACACGCAGCTTTTTTTGATTGAATCGCAAGTATCGAAATCGTCCGCTCTCTATCTTTACATACATGTCGATCATAAATTGTTGACCAAGCTCAAGACATCGTAGAATAACATTGTCTTGATTGTATCTAATCATCAACCCATATGCATATTAATCCTTCGAACTAACATTCTTATTTGTTTTGGCACCTGTTGCGGGATCTTGCTGTTTAATATTTCTGCAATACCCGTCATTTAATACCAAAAATAAAACTAATAGTTTTTAAATAATTTTTAATAGTTTTTTAATAATATCATTTTATAATTTATTTTCGATTGTGCAGTTATCGACCAGGTCAAAAATTATAAAATTAAACTACGATTTATTAAACAATAGCATTTATGAATATAAAAATAGATAAAAACCTATTTGCAGACCTACCAAATGTATATTCAAAATTTCATTAAAATCGGCTAAGCCGTTTTAGAGAAGTATAGTCACAAACACTGTGACACGAGCAGCAAAAAATGTGAACGTCAACGAATTTAATCTCAAAATACAACATGATATGCCGTTTTATCATGGACTAATGAAACATGTCGCCGAGTAATAGAAACTACTAAGGTACGTGAACATAGTTTAAAGGAGTGTTCGCAGAAGCATCTCAAACTCAAGATCAAAAAAGAGATTTACAAGATATTGAAAATAATAAAGCGGAAACACATTCCAAATACAGATAATTTTAAACAATAATTTTCATTCATAAATATGTTTAAAAATATTATTATTATTATGTTTTTTTATTCAACCCGTTGGTTGTTTTGCAACTATCCTTCTCCATTCTTCACGGTCACTCGCTACTTCTTTAAATGCCCTAAAGCTTCCAACTCCTGCATCCTTTTTGATTTTTCTGAAAAAATGTTGCGAGGTTAGCGTTTTCCCTCAATCATGCCCTCTAGTATAGTACTATGCAGTTCTTCAGGATGTCTTAATGTATATTCTATCAACTTTTATCTTCTCTTCTTAATTGAATCCATTAATGAACGTTCCTCGTTGACTATTTCCAGTACATCATGGTTACTTTTTCTTTTCATCCAGCTTATTTTTTTGCATACGTCTCTAGGACCACATCTAAAATGATTCTAATGCTTTTCTTTCTGTTATTAATATTATTGTGTTTAATAACTAATTATTTACTGAATAATTCATAATAAAATTAGTTTGACAATTTTTCCCGTTAAGTTTTTTTTATAGTTTAGTTTATTTAGTGTGATCCCCTCACTTATTTCTGTAACGGTGTAACATATATTTTATTTGTGCAGTTGGAAAAAATACTTACAATAAAGCATGAGTAAAAACTTCTTCATAAGTATTGGGACCCGCGAAATTATAAGTGATTTAGGGATAGGGATTCCATACGTCCCGTAAAATACGGGATTGTCCCGTGTTTGAATAAAGTGTCCCAGTATCCCAACCTAAATTTAAAAATTACATTTTTTCAAATAATTTAGCTTTTTAAATTTTAAATTATTTAAAAAATATAATATCTAAATCAAATGATAATTAATAATATTCGATTATAAAAACAAAAATCTGAAAAACAAATAAAAATTATCTCTTATGATTTTTTTTAGTATAGAAAAGTCTCCTTAATATATTTTTTTATAAATAAATACATTTATCATAGGAAAGTCATCTAATTATTTGTTTTTAATTATAATTTATATTTGTTTCAAGTATCAACTATTGCGAGTAATTATGAAGAAAATTAAATTTTACATGAAGGACATATGTACTCGTAATTTTAAATACCAAATATTTACAAAGAATTTGTACAACAAACATCATATATTTAATTTTGTAATATGATAATTGTTAACATAAGTCCCCTCACCCCTCCCTAAATTAACACCAATGTAAATTACAAGTATAGGTATGGTTTAAAATGTCCCGTATTTTTAAAAAATAAACCTGGGATCCCTAATTAGGGAGAAAGTGAAAAAAAGCATTAAAAAAAAAAAATACATAGTATACACACTGAAAATATTTAATTTAAAAAAAAGAAAGAAAAGTATGTTTATTAATGGTAATCAATTTTTCAATGATATTTTTTGTATTTCCATTCTGTCATTTTATGGTTCTATCGGTACAACAGTTATTATTGGTTTAATGGTAACTAAAGTAGGAAATATAATTTTGTGAATAAACATCATGAAGATATCGTGTAAAGAATTGATAAATAAATAAAAAGATTGACACAACAAAAAACATTTTCAATAACTACCAATACACTTTTGTAACCTCACTTTTCTGATGCCGGTATCCCATAAATAAAAAAATTATTAATACATTGGTATAATATTAGTTTCAGTAAAATAATTAAATCATAATGTATGAAGAATCTTACCTTATTAATAACATATATATAAACCGGTAAACAAAATTGAGCAGACATTTTTTTTCCTTCAGATTTATATAAAAACAACAAATGTGTAACAACTGTCTCTATAAAAACTTACGTACACAAAATACATACATACATATACACAGTGGTCGACTTGGCAAGATTAAAGAAGGGGGACTCTATTTACTTTAAAAAAAAGAGCATCCCCAAAACTTGTTAAGTGTTATAATTATAACGTAATATTAGTAGGGAGACGCTAAAATGTATGGAAATTAATTGGGTACCCCCGTGCGTCCCCTCTTAAATCGAGCACTGCATATACATATATATATCTGGGTGTGTTTTTTGTACTACGAATACGACGCTGTGTATATAAGTGTTCACTGCAAGTAGTCAAGCAACAAATGCATAGGCGCGTATAATGCCTGCATGCCCCGTACTCAGTGCTCCTCCACAAGTGATCCCAGAATACGAAGATCCGCACAAGAGGACAGTAGAAATAGAAAAAAAGAGAACACACTCAAAAAATAACGCCCTATCACACTCGCACATATGACATTTAACCATTCAAGTGATTTCTGTCGCACTTTTACACACTCATCCATACACCATATTTGCGTTTCATTTTTTTGTGTCGTTTCATTTGTCTTGACAATTTATTTTTCCCCCCAAACCTCAAGAAAGAAGTTTTACTTCAAAAATAAAAAAATAAGAATAAAACATGTGTAATCACTTGTATTATCAATTTATATTCTATACGTAGCGGAAACAATTTGTATGATAATAATGTTTACTCCCCTCTAAAAAAATTCCTAAAGGATAAAGAGAGAAATTGTGCAAAATACGTGCAACACTGTAAATTATACTATACAACCCATAAATCATGAGCATATTGTGATGCAAATTTATTCAATAATTTAAAATTATGGACACCTAGCAAAAAATATTTTTTTTTTTTTATTAATAATAAAAAGACAATCTATACACATAATCTGTACAATAAGTCATTATGCTAATAGTTAGAATGAACATAACATGATTCACATGATAGGGGAAGTCACCCACTGGTAATACCCCTCACAAATATTTAGGTTTTATTGTATTGTATTATATATCTAGGTGTAGCAAGGATGATTGTATAGTTGATGTTGTTTTTTTTTTTTTTTTTTTTTTCAGAGTAGTAGGTCACGATTCCAATTTATTTTTAGTCTACGTGGAAGTTGGTCAGGGATAAGATTTGAGGACATTTTTTGAATTAGGTGATTAATGTTCGATGGCAGTTTTATGTAAAAGGATTTATAGTGACGTTTTGAAAGTTTATTTACTGTTTCGATTTGTAAGTCATTATGAATAGATTCATTCGTTACATACCAGGAAGCACCAGTGATGATTCTAAGGGTTATATTTTGAAATGACTGGATAGGGCGGATGTTTGAAGGTTTGGCTGGCCCCCAAACTTGAATACCGTAGGACCATAGTGGTCTGATAACGGTTTTGTATAAAAGTATTTTAAGTTTTAGTTTTAGTTTGGATTTTAGGAGAGGCCGAAAAAGGTGGAGTCTGCTATTCGCTATTTTTCTTTTATTTTTTAGGTGAGGATCCCAAGTTAGGCGTTTGTCAAGTATTATGCCGAGATATTTGGTTTCATTACTGACAGGAATATTCACGTTATTTAATTTAATTAAGGGACAGTTGCCATGGCGAAGGGTAAAAGTGACTTGAGTTGACTTGTTTTCATTTATTTTTATCAACCAGTTTTTACACCAGGCTTCGATTAGGCTAGTATGATGTTGTAGATTGTGTGCAGCTAAAGAAATATCATCGCTTGTGGACAATAGGGCTTTGTCGTCGGCAAAAGTGGCTAATAGTGTGTTGGAAGTTTGTGGAATATCGGCAGTGTAAATATTATAAAGATCAGGCGCTAGATCGCTACCTTGGGGCACTCCTGCAGTGATGCTGAATCGGGGCGAAAAGAAGTTTCCTTGTCTAACAGTGAAACTTCGATTATCTAGAAAAGATTTGATAACTAAAAATAATTGAGCTGGCATGAATTTTTTTAATTTAAATAATAGCCCGTCGTGCCAGACCTTATCGAAGGCCTGGGCAATATCCAGGAAGAGTCCAGCACAATATTGCTTTTTTTCTAAGGCAGAGGCAATTGAGTCAGTGAGCCGATGGACTTGGTGTATAGTGGAATGTCCTGGCCGAAAACCAAACTGGGTGGAAGGTATGATTTGATGCTCGTGTAGGATGGGTCGAATTCGGAGAAGAATCAATTTTTCGAACAATTTTCCAAGCGTTGGTAAGAGACTGATGGGTCTATATGATGAAGCTAAGTTTTTTGGTTTTCCTACTTTTGGTATAACTATTACGACCGCATGTTTCCAGATGGTGGGAAAATAAGAAAGCCGCAGCATTGAGTTGTAAATATGTGTTAATGAGAGGATACATTTTTTTGACAGGTTTTTTAAGACTTTGTTTGTGATTAGATCATGCCCAGGTGCTTTACGTGCTGGTAATTTCTTGATAAGACAAAAAATTTCGTTGGGTGAAATCGATTTTATAGGAGGAGACATTGGTAGGGGAGAAGAGATAAACTCATTAACTTGGCTCAAGTGTTCAGGATTCGGAAAAATGTCTTGGTGGGGCTTGAATGTATTAGCTAAGTGTTCGGCAAAGATAAGGGATTTTTCTTCGTCTGTTGACGCTAGCAAATTATTACTTTTGAGGAGAGGTGGAATGATTTCTCGGATTTTAGTTAATTTTTTTGTGGCTCTCCATAAAGAATTGGGAGTGGGTTCTAAAGAGTTGATATAATTCTCGTACTGTATGGCTTTGTGCTTGATAAGTTCTTTTTTTAGAAAATTTGATAGGTGATTGTATATTTTTTTGTCGCTAAGGAGACGAGAATTTTGCCATGTAGATCTCGCATTTCTTTTTTTGTTTAAAAGGAGTCGTAAGTTGAAAGGGAGAATGTTTTGGGGTTGTGAATTGACGGGGGTAGGTTTAGTTGAGAAAATAGCTGCTTTTTTTATTATTTCAACTAAGTTTTGTGCTGCATTTTCGACTTGGTCTTGTGTTTTAAGTGAAACTCTAAGATCTATTAAATTGTCAAGATTAGTTTTGAATAAATCCCAAGCGATGGGTCCTTTGGTGAGTGAGGGCCGATCATAAAACAGTAGTGTTTCATTAGTCGTTAGTAAGTGATATGAGACGGTGTGTTTAATAAATAATATTATTTGTTATGAAAGTTTATTAAAAAGTCATTAAATTAATAATTTATTTGTAAGCAATCTTTCATTATTAATCTAAAAGGCAAAATTGAGTCAATGGAATCATTTGCTGCAGATAAGTATAATTTAACTAGAAAAGAATTGGTAGACAAATATAACAAAGAATATACTAAATCAGAGTTGTATGAGTATTGTAAAATTAATAATATCAGTGGATGTTCAAA
>NW_020271757.1:345563-449798 GCF_003268045.1 Sipha flava | reverse complement strand
TAAATCAGAGTTGTATGAGTATTGTAAAATTAATAATATCAGTGGATGTTCAAAGTTAAAGAAAGCTGATTTAGTTGAAATCGTAATAAATCATATTTTAGAAAATTATGACATAGAAAAATGTAATTTAGATTATGTGATATTTGAAGAAAAAATTAAAAGAAAACAGGCGATACAAAATGATTCTTATTCTGACATAGAATCAGAAGTATCTGATTCTGATGAGATATTTACAAAATCAAAGCAAAACGAAGGGGTAACGAAAAGTGACAAATTTTTAAGTTTATCATCAAATAGTTTTCTTAATTTTAATGATGTTGATTTTGAGAATGTCAATAGTTTTAAGCATTCAATTATAAATGCAGGTGATGCATCATTCCTTTTCTTAAACATACATAGTATCTTAAAGAATTTCGATAAGTTAAAAGAGTGTTTGAACAAAGAAAAAGTTAAATATGATGTAATAGTTCTAGTGGAGACGTGGTTAAAAGAAGAACCAAATTATGTACCATATTATGTTGGACGGTTATAAATGTTTTAACTCATTGTCTGTAAGAAGGTCTGACGGTGTTACTGTCTTCCTTAAAAATAATTATAATGTGATTAGTACTGATAAACTATGTATAAATGATAGCAATTCTATTGAAATTAATTTCATAATTAACAGTACGCATTTTTGTTGTACTGGTATTTATAAAAGACCTAGAATACATAACTCAGATTTTATTGATGGATTAGAAACTTATTTGAACAAAAAAAAAAATGTGGAAACAAAACTATTCACATAATCGGGGGTGATATAAATATTGATATTAATAAAGATTTTCCTGCTTCGTCTTGGTATCTAAAAGTTATGAATGACCACAAATTTAAATCTTGTATTAATGACTATACTCGTGTTCAAAAAAGTAAATCATGTATTGACCATATTTTTGTTATAAATATTAAAACTGCTAATTTTAAATCCTATGTAAAACATGTGCGTATTACTGATCATTTTGCTACTTCTATTTCGGTAAATACAGATAACAAAGATAAAGTTATCAAATAATTAAATGATTAAAATTTGAATTGGCCTACTTTTTTAAAACAAAATTTGGATTATAACTTAAAAGTATAAAATGAGAGTATTTTTTATTATATTTTGATATATTAATTTATAAATTAAATAATTACAAGTAACAGAGACAAGTGTAGTCTAATTATTTAATATAAAACAATCAAATTTCAAATATCCTAAGTACAGATTACTATAAATATTATAATTATGATAGGAAATAAAAATTAGTTAATTACATTACTTTTAATAAAAAGCATGGTGATCAGTCTCTAATTATCAAAACTGTAAATACAACTACTTATAGTTAAATCAATTAGTATACCTTGATTTTACATTTTAAAATAAATTATGTTCACTTTATTTATTACAATATTTTATTACATATTTATACATTGATATAGTAATCTATTAATTACCTATACTATGATTGTTTAATTTATTAGAAGTTAAAGCAAGTCTAATACATAATCTGTTTATATATAATTTGGCATTCGTAGCGCAAATAATGCTCAGATAACATTATATAAAATTTTAGTCTTAACATTTATATTTAGCCATATTTTTATTATATTAACAATTTTAATGTGTAGTTTTACTGAAAAATCAATATTACATATTGATATTTATATTGTAATTTCGTTAGGAAATCTTTTTTTAAGGCATAATATAATAATGAGCAGGGTGCTTTTTTTCGGGTTCATACTTAGTGAAAAATCAATTAAAACACAAGTGTAACTTTCAAAATATAGACAAATGTTAAAAAAGAACTACATAAAAGTCGGTTCTAAGTGAATCTGATATTAGATTAAAAAAAAAGCCACAAATATTAAGGATTCACCCGATTTAAATATTAACAAAACTTGACTTGTAAATTTTGAGCCTGAAAAAATTTGAGTCACCCCCCCCCCCCCAGAAGTAAGTCTAAATACGCCCTTGCATGTTAGTCAGGAGCACTATCATCCACCACTGGGTAACATTCAGTTATCACTAGGGGGGCACAAGTGCCACGTATTTTTTATGTAAAAATATGCTTTGAAACATTCTTTATTATTTATTTATCCATTTTATTATTAATATAAAATCATAATTATCGGTAGAAAATATAAATGCAGTATTTTATTTATTATATTTAAATTTATTTGATCTTAAATCAAAAATTTTCTAATAAAAATAAAAATATATATCTAACATTATTATTCCAAGCCTATGATATTAAAATAATGAATAGTTAATTATAATTATAAGTAAAACTCAATTTGTATAATGTATTTAAGTACTTCTATAATATACTCTAATAAAAATGTTTTTTTTTTTCAAATATATATATGAATTGGTACTATGTTTCATTAAAATGTAACATTTTCAATTATAATTTAAAAAAAAAATAGCCATAACGAAATTTTTTATGTTTATTTGTTTATTTTTTTTCAATGTCGCATGAAATACGTAATGATAAATATATTTATAATATATAAATAATATACAACATAATATGATAAATGAAAACACGAATAAGTCTATTCAGTTAGGTAGGTATGTTTGATTCATTTTCAAGGCTTCTTGCAAAATTATAGTTGAAACCTTTAAGCATGGTATATTTTTTTTTATTAAAAAATAACGTACTGTTGCATTCAATGTAACATATTGTAAATTATACTACGAGGCAGCACTGAGCTCCATTTCTCCTGAGTTTTCCTAATATCCCGAGCCGCCAAAAACAATATAATAGTTTTCATTGCCGCGCGCTCGTGAGATTTCGTTCTTCCAGTCTTTCGTATAATAATATTATGTCAGGTACGATTTTTCAATCATCGTTCACAATAAATACAAAAATGTCCAATTTAAAGAGTTCAATATCCATAAAGTGAGTAAAATGCATTACATTAATTTTAATTTTTAATAATGTATAATCTTAGTTATTTTTTTAATCTAAATAATAATTTTAAATCTTTAATATGTATTGTATATGTTTAACAAATTAGTGTTTAAAACAAAATAATCTATTTATGATTTATATTTTAAATTATATTTTATAATTTATTATTTTACTTTATACTATACAATATGCATGTTAATAACTAATACCTTAATAATTATCATGTTAGTAAGAAACTTATTAGATCTAAAACAGAAGGTTTATTGTTTTAAATAAATTAAATAATTTAATTAAATGATCCTTTATGTGTTCTTAACTAATAATTCATTTGATACAATCAAAAGTTTTCTCTATTTTAAAGAAAAAACAGAAAAATAATGTGTTTAGTGTATTTTAATTTTATTGCAAACAAGAATAGAATCGTGTATATTTTTTGATGTACAGTTTGTGGAGTGAGTAGAATTTCTTCTATTATGTCAATACATACATGCATTTCTTAGAGTTACTTATTTTTGGTAAATGTTAAAACATTAAATAAAAAAAATTTACATCACTAAAAATTGTACTTAATGGTTGTCATTCATACTTAGAAAATGATGCTGGAAAGATATAACTGTACTCGTGTTTGTAATTTTATTATGATCTATTGGGTTACAATGAATATTATTGTACATGGATTCAATCCCCTTTCATGTGAAGTTTAACAATGTAAAGATGTCCGGAACAGCAATTGTTTCGTCATGCTTAAAATGAGACTATATATTTACTATTATGTTGAGTATAAAAAAGTCTGAAAAATATGTTTCCAATTATATAATATGATAAACTATGGATACTTATATAAAAAACGTGATGGTTACATTTTTGTGGAACGACACATTCACGTGTGTAGGAAATTGAATAATAAAAAAAAAATTAGTGCAGATTATTGTCGTAGAATGATTAATGTTTTTTTTAATTAACGAGTATATATATATAAACAAGGTACAAGAATTGTAGGTTGAGGTGAGTGTCCTTAAAGTTGAAGGTGTTGATCAACGAAAAAAAATATGATTATTTTTGTTAAGTAAGTTTTTGGAAATACATAAAAAACTTTTGATCTTAAGAGTCAACTAGTCAATATTTCCGATTAATTGATAATATGATATCAAACTAATAAATATCTTAAAAATCATAATGCATAAATATAAATAAATAATGAAAAATTATACTAAAAAACAAAATATTGTAAACTTGTATATTTTTTGATCCTTTCATAAACGACTTAAAATGATTTAAATAAAAATTATAAATATATAATCTCTTTATACTTATGTAGAACTAAATCAACATACTGTTTTGGATTAATGGATTTGACTTGTATGATTGTCACTTATTTAAGTTTCAAAAGAAAAGTCATGTATTGTTATAGTATGAGTTTATAATAATAATTTTATTTTTATATTCATTTTATCAGAGTTTGTTTTTTTTAGAATACATGATTAATCAAAAAATATAAGAATCTGATTTAAATAGTACTTTTAATATTTTGTCGTTAACATTTAGGTCGAATTATTTACCTGATGGAAACCGAGCGTTTGATAGGATTTTTCGGGTGTCTTACTGACACAATCTTGTGCCAGATAGACCGTACAGTGAGAAATATACCTACTAAGCAATCGAAGCGTTTTTCTTACCAGTATCTATCTACACAATTCGAGTTTTATTGATAGAAAACAGATTCAGCCGAAACAAATTGATTATAAGACACTTTCTAAGTGTTATTTGCAATGATATATACATACATATCTAGCTATTGAATTGCCATTGCACAACGGTCAACTTAATTTGTTGATTAGGAAAAAACGAAAACCATAACGATAATATTGCGTCGATCAATTTAGATGTTTTTTTTCAGATATTTTAATTATAAATAGTAAATCTGTTGTTTACTGAATAATATATTAAATGACAATTTAATAATGTGTGGTGATTCGAATTTCAAATTAATTTGCTTATTTTTTATTTATTCTCCATTTCATCCATAAAAAATGTATAAACTTTGTAAATCATAATTATGTGATTTGTAATTAGATCCATATGACATTTCGGATAATTTTATTTCGAGTTAACAAAATCGTATTATTTATAACAATTTTTAATATTTAAACGTTATTTATATAAAACATGCAAATAATTACCTATTTACATTGAAATGAGTATTCAAGTTAGGTACTTGGTGGTATATTATAAGGAGATATATAAATCTCAATGGAAGATATTAGTCATCAGTTTACCACATATCTGTACTTGTATTCTTATTATTATACAAAGTACGTAAAATTTAATAAATAATAATATGTTATTACTGAATGTATTCAAAAAATGTGTTTCAATTGTCTAAAAGAAATTAAGAATGTATTAAAGATTTAACTAATATCATACTTAAAAATATGTTTTCATTTTTAAAATAAAATTGTAAATATTATGTATAAATTGAATAATATTGAACAAATTATAAGATTTTATTTTCAAAACATTTTTATCGAAGCAATTTTTAACCAATTTTGTAATCATTTAATTGTAAATGTAATTGTATAATCTATTAAAATCATTAACTCTGGGTTAGGTATAATTTTATTGTAAGTAAGTAATTCATAATTCATGTACAAAAAGTTCAATGACATTGTTATTTACTTATTTATATTAATAATAAAAAATTTTATTAACTTTAATTTGTTGTGATTCAATAATCGGGTTTCTTTATTATCGTCTAATCAACTGTCATAGAGTTCATTATTTAAGTACCTATTCTTTTGTTTATTTACTATCTTAAAATTTTCAAAATATAGATTTGTTTAGTTCATCAAAACGTTACACTAACCCAGTACTCAATGATTTGGTTCAATGATTAGATTGATCCCAATCCAATTCCTAGATTGATTTTGTTATTCTATCTTATTTCTTTCGGAGCTATACCAATAGATTACTGCCTTTTACTTTTTCCTGTTCTAAAACAACATACCTTAAATCCTTATGCTTCTAGTTTAATTTAAAAATAATGTCTAAACATTTGATGTTTATTACAGAATATAATACCTACTTGTAATAGTTCCAAATATTTGTTAATAATTTCTTATTTTTGTTGACTCATTTTAATGCTTTAGTTATTACATCTTATTTTTCGAATATAAAGTTTTAAGAAATTAAAATATTTTTATTTTTAATCTAATATAATATATTGTTCTTACATTAAAATAATTAATTTTAATTTCTTGTAAAATGTTCAATGAATGTTTATTCCGAGTTAAAAATAGCTAAGCCAATAAATAATGATCATGAGACAAATAACAAATATTATACAAATGCTATTGAAATCTGTGTACATAATAAAGTAGCATACCTATATTCTGTACAATAAACTTACCTATTAAAGAGTTAATTAAATTTTAAAATTAATCTTATTAACGTCAGATTAAAATGCTGTTTGGTTTAGTGGATCATTTAAACAATTTTCGCTTTTTAATTTTCACCAAATTGTTAACAACCCATGAAAACTGGGTCAAACGTTCACTAAACAGAGCCCGCATATATGAATTAAAATTATGAAGTTTAACAAAAAGGAAATATCAGATTGGCTGATTATTATTGTATAGTTTAAGGCAATATGATATTTCTAGGGACGACCATATGGAAATATGGCGTTTATTATTCTACTTTAAAAATTGTAATGATAATCGTGGTAAGCATAATATGTTTTATGATTACAAGTTCTGTAGTTTTGACAGGTAATGAAAATAAAATAATTAATTAAAAATTAAACAAGTAAGATGTTAATACATTGTTACATTTATAGGAGGTAATATTTAGTATACATAATGATGTTTTGAAAAATTATGTAGAAAAGTAATTTATCTATTGTAATTTGTACAAATCATAAAAACCCGTTTAATAAATGAGCGATTTTACACGTTATATATTATAGAAATAAGAATGAAAGGTCTAAAATGTCCTAGTACTTATTATTTAATGCGATAAGTTTATTTCTCATATAAGATAAATAACTTATATTACTATTGATATTTTTGATAGCTCATGCAACATAAATATTAATATATATAAATAAATATTAGTTATATTATTAGTTATAGTTATATATATATAGTTAATTGCTCAAAATTAAACAAAATAAAACACATCGGAAATCTTCAATTGTATTTGTATTATATACATATCATATAAAAAAAAAATGATGTAGTTTATACCTTATAAACTATTAATATTGACAATCGTCATAATAATTTTTTGTATGATTTTCGTTAAACTTTTAATTTACATAATTATTTAAACTAATTTATTTTAAACAGTACATCCATACACCAAGAACATTTATGATCAAAGATTCTTTCGCGTTCATCATATACAAAAATGGACGCGAAGCAGAAGGGTAAACTCATTGATCACAGGATCCCTTCTGCTGATACCGATCAAGAATATTTGGAACAATATCAAGGCAAAATAATAGACAGTCAAAATCGTCAACTCCTACCATTAAAAGAAGATTTGGCGGATTGGATCAACAAATCTTTAGGTAAATATTCCTAAACATAATTTTCTTTATAATATATTATTGTTTGCTGATAATTTATCACGCACCTAGTGGTTGTTAGAATGTAATGTAAACATTATAGTACATTAAGTTAAAATAAATAGGTATGACTATAGATTAGATTCATTAAAATGTTAGGTAAGTATATCGAACTACTTTGTTGAAATAATTTTCATAAATAAAAACATATATTAAAATAACTTAGAATTCCTGTTTGTTAATTGTCTATTAATGACTAAATGGTAACTTCACTTTTTGCAAACAACCAATGAAATGTACATTGATTGATCTTATCGTGTTAGTATCTATTATTTAACTTTGGAAATTATTACAAGTTTTGTATACGTAATTTTTCCTTAGACACAAAATCGTACTGAATTAAATTATAATATTTAGTCACAATCAGTTTCTTGATTTGGTAATCACGCAAAAGGGATTCTTCAATGAACGGGAAACATGAAATATTATAGGCCTTTTGTATTTTTGTAATTTGGATACAGGGTACGAACACGGAACCCATAAATATATCAATTCTTAGTATTTTTCGAAGCCATATGTCACGCTACATTGCTATATTAAGTATCATCATACTAGAATATACATATTTGTTGTAAAAATATTATATTAACTACATATAATAATGCATAATATGAAATACTGTTTGTTGTTTAAATTGCTTTAAATTAACTTTTATTAAAATTGTTGTTTGACACGAAACAAATCTCATATAGCTTTTTATGTTTTCATGTAAGTAAATTATTTAAAGCAAATAGTTTGTGTAGAAACTAATAGGTAACTAATAAGTATTAAATAATAATTTAAATTTTAAAGATATCTAAATTTATATCCTTAGATAGTATGGATACATCAATTTTTTTTTTAAATTTTCTCATAAGCTTTTCGTTATTATTCTTTCAACTTTTCATTGAATAATGAATTAATATTTATTTAATATATATTATTGCATGTATTTAAAATTTTTTAACATTTTATTTACTAAATACTTATTAAAGGTAGTTAAAATTTATTTATTTTGATCAGATAATCTACATTAAATGAATTACAAAAATAATCGGTCAGTTTTTATTATGCATTTATGATATAATATTAATATGATGTGTATCTTTTACGAGGTACTTGTACTTAGGTACTAATTATGAACTTGAAAACTTGAATACTTAAAATGAGTATTATTATTGTATTGTAAATAGTTTGTAAAGTATATTACATACATATACCTATGTATAAGAATAAATATTCAAATATATAAATATATATTATATTTTAGTTAATAATTGTGAGTTTTCTGAGATTGCATTGTATTATTTGTATTTTTGGTAACTTACAAACCCATATACATAAATATATATTAGATGTATGTTTGGCCACTGTAACTAATTAAGTGTTCATGACTAGGGGTTCATTGGCCTATATAATTTGTAGTCACCTTCTGTTTTCTATTCTGAATAAAATCGATTCTGGTATTCCAGCCTAAAAGGTCATATACTTTGTATTTAGACCTTAGAAATGTATGTTGTATACATGCATAATATTGTTCTATATTCTTACAGTTACAAGAAGAGTAATAAACTATGTTGGTAGATTTTGAAATGTCACGCATAAAAAAATATAGGTAGGTATAATATAAAAAAATAAAAAAAATGGAAAAATTACAACCATGACAATAGAAAACATGACATCTGTCGTTATCACATCTATTTATTTTTTGTGGAACAAAATAAAATATGTTTTATTTTATTTATACGTACCTATCGGTTTTTTGAATATTGTGTTCCTGAATTATTTATTGAATGATTCCTATTGAAAATTTAAACTATGTAGTTACGTTCATCCTTGAGGGTCTAAACAAAAAAATGATGCCCAGTAAAGAGGGTGGAATCAATATTATTCTGATTAACCCAGTCACAGCATCCCTGAAATGACGTCACCGTTGCTACTCATTCAAGGTCAAGTGGAAAATAGGAGATAAACACTTTCTTGAGCTTAATACATAATTGTTATACGTCAATGTTCATATAACTGATATAATTATCACTGTGTACTTAGTGTAAAAAATGAGTACATATTTATAAATATACTTAAAGAATAAAAATTAATAAGCAATACAATTATTATGAGTGTTTAGGTATATTATGTAATAGATATAACGTAATTTTGTATTTGTTGAAAAATTAAAGTTATTTTACGGACCAGCGTATCGCATATGTTGGTACGCGTTGAAATTGAACTTTAGTCATGAAATTAACGTTAATAAATAGAAAACAATTATAAAATAATATCGATACGAGAATCGTATCTAATTATCGTGGCTTTATATTAATATTATAAAATATAAAATTACAAATTTTTATCCCAAAAATAACACAATTATAGTTTTCAATGAAAATTTATTTTGAAATATATTCAATATATATGTATAATATTAATTAACTAAGTCATAAATAAAAGAAACCTTTTTCTATACTACTTAATCTTATAAGTTATAAAAAAAGGCTTAAGTATGCCTAAAATTCCAAGAGGAGTTTGATGACAATTATCATGTGCTAATGTCTAATATTTAATAATGTGGAATATTTTGGTTTTAGGTAGGTAGTACATTTTTATTTAAAATGATTAAATTTTATAGAACTGTTATTGATTTATTTTCTGTTAGAAATGAAAATGCCTAATCTTAACTATTCTCAATTGCGTAGTTGGAACTCAGTTAAGGAGTAGGGGGAGCACTTTAAATATATAACGGGTGTAAATAATATATTATTTTATTTATCATAGGCTCTAATCCTGACTAAAATTCACCAATAAAAAATTCTAAGGAGAGGGGTTGCATATTATGCATATTTATCTATCGCTCTTTCCTCTCAACTACGCTACTAACTATTGTCAGTGGACAGTGGCATGTATTATATCATAAATATTTATTTACTGTCCTTTATATTACTGGCAGTGCCGCAATAAACGGGTGTGTTACGTGTGTTAAACACACGGATCCATTGTCCCAGTCTATGATAGTATTTGAAAAATATCTAGAAAGTAAGAAAATAAAACCATTTTGTAACAATAATTATTAATGGAGATTGAACAATAATCGATCAATTTTGTTTTGTATGCATTATCGTACATCAACGTTTCTTTTGCGGCCTGTATAATCAAAATTCAAAATAGTTTGGTTACAATTGATTACAGGTACGGTTTCTCTGCAGATTTTGAACGTGGGGAGGGACATTCATTTTATTTACACACGGGCCCAAATTAGTGTAATTGTGGCTCTGATTACTGGACTATAAACGCTTTTAGTTAATTGTTAACACATTGACCTCATATCGTCAAAACTTATAAAGTTATAAAAGTATACAAAACTGTATTATTTAAATATTTATAAATAAAATCTATTGATACATTAGCATTATTATAACTCAATTATGCTCATTTTTATTTTATTTGGTTAAAATAAAAATATAATAAAAAATGATTCGAAGATTTTACACATTTATTAAATCACGTTCCATTTTTTACAAAGCAAATGTTGTTTTTAATTAATTATATGTTAGTTACTAGAAACTAGTCATGCCAGTGGTGGCCTATAGATCTAGGAAAAATATCTAAAAACTATATTATTATATAGTTAATATTATTTTTTTAATTTTTTTTTTTTATATAGTCTACACAACCATAAAGATTCTAACTTTTCCTAACTTTTTTCTAAATTTGACACTAATTATTATTGTCAGTGGCGTCAATATATGTTTAATATGGTATTAATAAAAACCAATAATCAAATCTGAGTATAACTATAATATATGCTGAGTATATTGTATCTGTTATAACTGTAATTTTAAAACAGTTTTGTATTTAAAATCCAAATTACCATAACTTACATATTCTAGTAACAGTGTACCCTTATTCACCACGGGACCATCCACTTAAATTAGGTTTTGTATCCGCAGTACCTACACATTGGGATCGGCGCCATTGATTATTGTTATTGATTAATATTCCAGTTGAACTAATAAATAAATAATAAATTAATAATAAAAACCTACATTTACCTTTTATATTTATTTTTGTTCTATTAATTGTTATCTACTAATGTATAATTTAAATACCTACCTGATATAAATTGTTTATGTCTATTATCTACCTATATTATGTATGAATTTATAAGCATTAACAGCATAATTTGTTTTCTTATTGTTGAGTATTATAACAAGTATTTTTAGTTTTAAGGTCTATATAAGTATATCTAAGAATATAAAATAGATATGAACAAGGATGGTAATGTGAAAAAATAAAAATGTTTACGTTATCATGTTACCGATTACAATTAGTTTTTATTAAATATTGACCTTATATTTATTAATATAGAAAGATGCTCAAAAATAGTTTTTATACAATTGAAGATGATGCATTAATATATTTTTACTCATTCCAACACCAATGTTATTACATATATTTAACATTTTTTAAGATAACATAAAATAATTAGATTGCATTAATATACATTCTAACTTCTAAATTTGATTATTAAGAGTTCAAATATTATTTTACACAAGATCAATATTTTAAAGAGAAGTTTTCATAGTATACTCCTATGAATACAAAAATGTTTTATATATATATTGACGTAGAAGAGTATTTTAGGTCATGTTTAATGTTAATTTATAATTAATTTATGCCCATTTTTCTAATTCGTCCTTTTATTATTTTAATTAATTAATAGGCATTTTACCTAACTTGATATTAAGGTAAGTAATAGTATAATAATAAGTATAATGAAATTCCGATACAGCTCGATTAGTCAACTTTTTGAATAAATAGAACAAATCTGTGAATCTTTGTACTGGCTTACTTTAATTAGGTACTTCGATTATATGAAATAATTGGCATTGAACTAAAAATCATATTTCATACCTTTAGACTTTGACATACTTAGTTATTTATATATTATATAATATATTTTATTTCCTAAGAAATATTATATTGTATTAATTAATTTAAAATAAATGTTTCTTTTCCTAGATATTGATTGGTTGAATGCGATAAATCTTTTGGATATGTTGGACAATGGTGTAATTCTATGTCGCTTAGCTAAGACAATTGAATGTCTAGCACAGGAGTCTATACTTACAGGACACTATAAAGGCGTACGTCAATTTTAATTCAGCTCTAATGCCATTTCGTATACCTACCCCTAAGAATTTATTCATGATAAATGATTTTTTCTTAAGTATAGAAATCTGAATTTATAGATTACTAGACAATTATAAAGCCGATTATTAAAATATAAATCATATAATTTTGTTTTAAGGATTTACCGACAATATCTTCACGGTGTTTCGAATCCGCTGCAAGGCACAGTTTTTTTTCAAGAGATAATACAGAAAAATTTATTCAGTTTTGTCGACGTCTGGGTGTACACCAACATCTTTTGTTTGAAAGCGACGATCTAGGTATTTACATATATTTTTAATTAATTTGTAAAATATTTATGTATTAGAGCAATTATTAAATATTTTCCAAACATAGTTTTGCAGAATAAACCTCGTAATGTCGTTTTATGCTTAATGGAAGTGTCTCGTTTGGCTTCCCGGTTTGGTTTGGAACCACCGGGTTTGGTACAAATGGAAAAAGAAATTGATGCTGAGGAAGCCAGAGACCAGAATGTTAGTTCCAGCACAAAAATATCTATACCAAATATTCGACATCGGTTTGTTTTTTACATTACTCATGTTTATATAAATAAATAAAGTTTCATTTAAATAAAATACTTAGCTCAACGAGTGCAATACCAATGGCTATAAGGTCTGTGAGTAAATTAAGAAGAACTGAGAGCCTTGGAGCAGCATCTATGACTACTTTGAAATCTGAGTCGGACACTACTGATGATGATTATACGATTGAAGGTGGCAATAACTTCAGTGAACTTGATTACAAAGTAATTAAAAAAAAAAACTTGTATACAATTGTAATTTTTTATTAAACTTTACTAGGGCGAACTCAAATAAATCGATAATATATTACTATATTTTATAATGTATTATAAAATATTTTATAGGTAAAACAAGCTAGTCGGCAGGCACTTGCACAATGTCATTGTCAGGGAAAAAAATTAAAACTGAAAAAAATAGGATCAGGAAGATACAATATACACGGTCGAAATGTCTTTATTAGAGTAGTTATTCTTTTTTAAAATAAATAATTTTTTTTTTATAGAAAGAAACATTTTGATATAAATATTTACTAAGTACTCATTTGTGAATTTTTTTTCTTATATTTGTTTTTTTTTTTTTCAAAAGTTATTGAAAGGAACACACATGATGGTGCGAGTTGGAGGAGGATGGGATACACTAGAAAACTTTTTGACACGTCACGACCCATGCCAAACTCCTGGACGTCCAGTTGTTCGAGTCTCATTACCTTCAAATCGAACACCATCGCCAGCACCGCCAAATAGTCGGATTCAGTCACCTTCTCAACGCAAGTCATCCATACCAAGATATCTAGGGTCAAAGTTTAATTCACCTAACGCATTCAAAACCCTGCCTGAATCTGCACTTTTAGCACGCTAATGTTTCCTAGTTACATGTTACAACGATTAATATTTTATTATTATTTTATTTTTAATATTTTAACACATTATTATATATTTAGATAAATAAAACAAAAATAAAATATATTATTTACGAATGCGAGTTAAATTACTCAAACAATTAAATCTTACCTATACAATACATATATCAACTATTACAGAAACTAAATGGCAAGATCATACATAATACAAAGTTATAAATGTATATAATATTACAAACAAAACAGAAGTATATTATGGTTATAAGTACTAAAAAAATAATCACTTAATTTTAAAAATTGAGAAAATAATAAAAACAATATATTAATTGTTATGTGTAATATAAAACGGGTAACTAGAAATAAAACAAAATAACAATCTACTAGGAAGCAACACTAAAAATATTCCTTAAAGATGATGATAAATGTTAAAAACTATTTTAAAAAAAATCAGTACAAAATTATTATCAGATCTTATGTAATATTTTGAATTAGTTTTGGTATATTTTGTACTTGTAATTAAAGAACATAAGATTTATTTAATTTTACATTATGATTATATTTTTCTTGATATTTTCTAGTATAAAATAACATCAATAAACATATATATATATATATACATATAACATCATAAATATTTGTACACTTAAAAATGTACTTACAACATCATACAGTAACTGGAGAACAAATATTTAATATAAGTGTAAGAAAATCTATGACGAAGATCTTTAGACTTTAAAATTATTTTGGAAGACAAAATCTCCAGTTTATAATTTACTACATATTAAAAAAAATAAATAAATTGAATGATATTTTTAATTCATATTACATTAAGTCAAAGTAACTTTGAAAATATTTTATGAAAAATTTAAATTAAAACATATTATTATTTGGAAGATCCATCTAATTGGTTTGCATTTTAATATTAAGTACAAAAATCTATTGGGTTGAAAATGTATGATAACAGTTCAAAATACATACAATGCAAATTTAAAATTTGGACGGAATATTTCCTTTCATTTACTATAACAATCTAATTCAATAATAAAAATGAGTTATAAATAATTCACAGATCTTTGAATAAAATAATAAGCTTGAGCAAAACATTTAAATAAATCGTTTAATACTTATAAAATATGATGAGTCCGAAGTAAAAATATATTTATTCATAATTGCTAATAGTACAAATAATAATAATTCGTTGAATTTATTTATATGTACTAACTAATTGCGTGTTCTTGACAAATAGCTGACAATTCCTTAAGCCATTCTGCCAATATTATTGCATTAATTGGCAAGTCGAGGGATTCATTTTCTTTTTTATTTTCTTTATAATACCTAAATCAATGTATATACATAATTATATAACAATTATAAATATGAATTAAAAATTGACAGTGTTGAAAACCGTACCTGTAGCCATTGGTAGTTGATTCTAATATAGCGTCTTTATGCCCAGAATTTCTTTTAAACATTGCTCCAAATGCTACAGATATACTACGTCGTTTAGGTTCACCTAAAAACCCAGTCATATATTGTATATTTTATTATGATTCATATACTTAAAACAATCATTTTTCAAAATGATATTTACCTCTAAAAAATGGTTCAGATACTTTACCACTAGTTGAGCGATTATTTTGGGTGTTGCTAAGTTTATTTTCTCGTTCAATTAAAAAAGCTTCAGCTTCAATAATCTTTTCTATGCGGCCACTTAATTTTATTTCAATAGTCTGTTTTAAAAAACGCAATATCTAAAAATAATAAATATAGATTTATATAACCAATATAAAAATTATAACCATAATATAATTTATAGGGTCTTACTTGAAATAGAGAACGAATACATGGTTGGAAGATCATAGAATGATTGAGCAATAATGATTGAATCAAAGGTTTGTTATATACAGATAGACGAGTTATAACAGCAGTTAAACGTAAATTGATTCGAAAATCTTGTTCTGGCATGTTTTCTAGTTTTGAAAATAAAGCCTCAAGAAATGGACCTAGACACAAAATATTTAAAAAGTAAATAACATAAAATACAAATTAATACTGTTATTTATCAATAAATTTTACCCAAACAAGGGTATTGCGTAAATGGTTCTTTTGTCTTGAATGCAGATTGCCTTATAAAGCAAGTAGGTGAGTCGCTTTCACACGGTGAAGAAGTGTTTGAGAAAATATCATCACTTGGTTTACCATCATCATTTCCAAGCAATCTGTGAACATAAAATAAAGAATGACAAACCCTTATTTAAAACAAAACAAATTTTTTTTTTATAATACTTGTCAATATCTTTCATAGCTTTAAAACTTTCATATCCACTTGAACTATCATCAGCTGATAAAATGCTGTTTTGATCATTTTCTACATCATTGGTTTTAAATTCAACTAAAACAAAAAACATGAAATAAATGTAAGTGTTGATTGTATAAACAAAATGCAATACAATTAAAAATGTTAAACTCATTAATAGTTTTTAAATTACCATAACTATATGTAAAATAAAGATTTAGTGAATTCATTAAAATAAGAAAATATGCATACACAATAAATCAAGTCACATTTTATTAACAACAAAAGAAGTTTTTATTAATATTTTTACCAATTGTGTAAGATGGATTTTCTCCATCGTATAAATATGTCCAATGTTTAGTTTCAATAGCGCATTCAGCTATTTTAATTCGTGCACAATTTAAATAACATCGATATTCAGAATATAAAGTTTGAGAATTAATATTTCTATGCCTAAAAATAATTTAAAAATATTATAAAAATGATTAAGTTATAAAACGTATGGTACATACTTAAATACATCTGGCATTAAGGATAAAAATATATCAGCAGATTTACAATAGGAATCAACTTGTTTAATTCGTGAACGTTGACTAAGCATAATGTGTGTACAAGGCACTAAATATTTGAGAACTAGTTCTAACATTACATCTTCACAGTTTAAATCTAAAATTGTTTCCATCAAAGCAAGAGTAGCAATACAAACCTGAAAAAAGATAAGTAATATTAAAGTTATGAATTCATACATAAAATTAAAAATGTAAAATAAAATCCCATAATAATGATTATTAATGTTAATAAGAAAATATATAAAAATATAATGTTTATTAATGTCTTCATAAAATTAACAAAATCATGTGGTTATGTCCTTAAAAAAACAAAATATTTAGTAGATCTCTTTATTATTAAGTGTACTAACTAAATATACATATATACGTAACAAGTTATAAAATATATAAGTACTTATTATGTGATTTTCTATTTAAAAATACAAAGTATCAAAAGAACACTCAAGTATTTTCTTGTGCTAAATTCTGTAAGAAATTTTTGACATTTGTATCCTCTATATATAAATATATTATTATATAAAAATGAAGACATTTGTATAATAAATAATAATTAAATAAATTGTATTCACTCAGTGGCGTAGTTACAGGGAGGGTGTAAGGGGTTTCCACCCCTCCCCACAGATTTTTTTTTTAATGATATTTGATTATTATTTATTAATATTTATATATTATAGTAAAATATTTTAATTTTACTATGATTAGGTATATATTAAAAATTGAATAACAAAATAATTTTCATTAATACGGGACATAATAACACTATTTTAAATGTAATATTATATATGATCTCGTTTTAAGATATACTATGAACACTTAAAAACTTACTCTTAAACCCCCCCCCCCCCCCCAGAAAAGAATTGTATCTACGCTACTGTATTCACTTATGAAATCATTATCAGTATGTGTATTTTAACTGAGAGTAATACTGACTGAACTTACAATACATTCAAGTGTTTTCATGCTTATTAAAATGTTGGTTTTCTTAACTCATCACTAATTCAAATATTAAAAAAGTATTATTGAAAATTATAAAATTAGAATAAATATAATAACCCAAGTATTAATTAAATATAATAACACTAATAATACCTTAAAAGATTTGTTATTAATTCGATTTACAAGAAGTTCAATAATTTTAATTTTTTCAAATCTTTGACACAATATAAATTTTATAAATGTCTGTAGAAGTCCTGGGTGTGTAACACTACGTAGCAATAAATCTAAGTAAATTGTAGCTGTGGCTACTTCTTCTTCAGCTACCTAAAAAATTAAAATAAAGTATGTATTTTATAATTTTAAAACATCTTTATAAGCAAGGTTTTAAATTTGAATTTTAAAGTACTTATTAGAATTTATGAATACTGTATTTTAACCTCATTTTGAGTTTTTTTTACTTTTAAGTACAAAAATTCAACATTAGTTTGGATACTTCAATGATTTTTAGTCACTTCAGATTTAAAACCTTGATTATAAGGTATAAATAAATTTTAGTTCAAGTATTAAGTAGTATATTAATAATATGTAGAATATTTCACATTTTTACATTTAAAAACATACATAATGCAATGTCATATAACATATAATGACTAAATGTAACAAATAAGCAGGCATTTTTTCTAAACAATAAATATTAAATGTCTCTAGAAAACTGATGTAAAGAGGATCAATAAATGTATTAATGAAACCAATTGAAACAGTACAGTACAAGCATAAAAAATAAATGATAAATAAAATTCAAATAAAATAATAACATACAAACACCAATGGCAATAAGATTTCATTCTTCAAAAATAGTTTTAAAGAACTTAAGTTTAATAATTTGTAAATATATAAAATATATTTATGGTAAAATTTTATTCAACTTTTAGAATTTTAAACTTATATAAAATGTACATTTAATATCCATGAAAAATCTATGCAAATGTATTGTTATAAAATATATATTTAAAAAAACTTTTTAAACAGTTTTCGACCATCAAATAACTTCAGCATTATGGTATAACCCAATTATTATTTTAAAAACGTAATAATTTGATACAAAATATTTAATACTAAATTAAATTTCCATTTTGAGAAAAAATAACAATTCCAGATGATTCCTCTTGCTGACTTAAAAGGTCAAACAATTTATACTATGATTTTTTGATCTTCTGAAACCTCAAATTTAGGGCTTTATTTCAGGAAATTATACATCTTTTACATAAAAAAAATATTATTTAATTTTTTTTTTTGTATACATTGAAAATCACAGTGAAAAGATTATATCATACATTTTGTTGTTATAACCCATAAAAAGCAAAGAAAAAAAAAAGTACAAAATATTATTAGACTTAATGTGACTCTTAGTACTAAAACTATTAGTACCACAATTTTTAATAGTGAATAATATATATTTAAAAATAAAATAATACTTAATTATAAATATATTTCCTTAATAAATTGGAAATAGTAAGATACCTACTGATAATTTTTAATAGATAGCAATATATTACAGATTATAAATAGATTTTTCATGTACAATATTTTTTGTGTACCTAAATTGATATATCATCCACCAATAAGCTTATAAAATGTAAATAAATATTCTCATTAACAACAGTTACTTTAAAAATAATTCAAAAAATTCAAAACAATTGTAAGGAATTCGAAAAAAAATTTAATAAAAAATAAAAATTATATTAGAAATTGTAGAGAAAATAAAAGTTTAAAATACAATAAGCTCATTTAGGTATTACGTTATTCCAATAAGCCAAATTAATATATTGTTATGTAAACTTATTTTTTATTTATAAGCGTATAAATTTGCTTCTTTAGTAGATGAATTTATTAGAATAATATTGATACAGAACAAATTTAATAACATATTATTTTTTTTTTTTTTTTAACATGCAAATAAACTAGATAATAAATAAAAATGAAAATGCAACAAATAAAATTTTGAATCTAGTATCATGCAAAGAATCAAATCACATTAAACAAATGTTACCCATGATAAATGTGTATTGAAACTGCAATTATTTTCAAAGTCCTAAAAAGAAATAAGCATAAAAAAAAATGAATTGAATTGAGCTTAAAAATTTTAAAAGCTATTTACAAAATGATTTACAGATAAAAGATTAATCAGTAATGTTGTAATTAATTATTCTCATAATAAATGAGATTTTATTAAAAAACTATAAATATTGTTCCTTGATATAATACACAATACTTAGTGATTTATGCACACTTCCAACTGGATTAGAATGAACATTAAACTATTTTAAGTATTTTTTTAAAGGCAGACAAATACTCGTATAATGAGTTAATTACTAAAATTAAATAAATTTAATGAAAGCTTTTTAAGAATACTAAATAGGTAATTAATACCTAACTAAATTACTTATAAAATGATTCATTTAATAGGGATTAAAAGTTATTTGTATTAAGTTTTGTTTAGAACAGTGGTAAGGGTGTGAACACCTGGAATTTTTTATTCATGATAATTTAATTATGGTTTTAAGTTATAGCTTATTATTAAAAAAATAATATAGTATTTATATCCGTTATAATTTTAAATCCCCTCCCTATTTTGAACTTCAACTACAATACTAATTTAGAGTCAGTTTGAATATTCACATAAATATTTCTTAAATATATTAGAAATAAATATTTCTTTCAATTATTATTAAATAGGTAATATTCTATTTGACAATAATTGAAAACCAAATATTTCTAGTGGAATATTCCTGTCATAGAAAATGCTATTAACCAATTCAAAATAAAAGCATTTTATTTTACATAAATTAAAACTTGCATCAATTATTTTTTACAAATAATCATATAAATATATACATATATATTGATATTTTCCTTTATTTATTAACCAATTTCATAAGTTTCTATATAAGTAACATTTTAAAAATTAAATTAATTATAAGTCTTTTTGTTATTAAAGAATTATTTAGAATTAAATACTTGGAAAAAGATTGTTCAATATTAAAATGTTATAAAATAAATATAAAACATAATAAGGTATTTTTTTGAAATTATAGTAATCAACTAAAGGAAATAAAAAGCAGGATAAATAATAAGTGTTGTGTAAATTCCAAATATAAAGGCAATTTATTATTATCAGCCTTTTATCAGCCAATCAGTAACTTTTGAAAAATGTAAGTAAATTAATTAATATTTCATTTTTAAATATCTTTGTAAACAGTAATTTTTTTTTTTTTTTAATATCATAGTAAATACTATAATATTCAAAAAAAAAAAAGGGCGATGGAGCAAGATTGGAAACACCTTTTTAACGAAATATGATTACATTGAATAATATTATGTACATGGTGGGTCAATGTTTACATTGTACCATTATATATAAAAGAAATTATTTCTAATATAAGATTAAAATATTCTATTAAATTAAAAGGTTTAATGGTAACGAAAAAGAGTAGAGATAGTATGTGAAACAGCAAAATCAATTGTAGAGTTTAATACAAAAGAATATACTATGAATAAGATTACTAAGCATTCATTTTTATTATTAAAATAATTCGATCACATGAATCCTTTTATTTATGAATTTTTTAATTTTTTAAGACTTAATAAATTATAGTAGAAATTTGGATTTAAGCTTATTACAAGCATTTTTATAAATACCCAATAAAATTCTTAATTTCTATCTTACATTTTGACCTTTTTTTTCATATGGAAAAAAAATTGACTTTCACCATTCCTATATATTTATGACTTATGTTTGTTAATTATTAATAAGCAGAAAGTTTGTATTATTGTTAATAATATAAGTTAACAATGTTAATTTTTTAAAAAAGTATGATTATTAAATCTAATTTCTAAACTATAATTAACTATTTATTATTAGTTTAGAAATTATATATATATATTATAAAAATATTTTATTTTATTAATTAAAAATCAATTATTTATAATAAACCTACTTACATATCTTTTAATAATATAGAATCCTAGAAATTAAACTTAATTAGATAAATTAAAGTTACTAAATTTACCTGCATCAATGCTGGCCCAACAACTGGTAAAAGGAACCCATGATATAAATAATCTAAAAGTTGATCATACACAGTTTTATGACATATTTTAGCAACAGCATTACACAGCTCTACAGAAGCTAAAAAATTATTTAGTTCTGGAACATCTTCTATATTTTCTGGACTCAGTCTGTAGCAATCATTTTCAATTTCTAATTTTCGAGGTAATACTGAATATAAACCGCTCAAACCAGTTGCCAGTACAGGACTTACATTTGATTTAGATGTTATAATATTAGCTAGTATATCGTTTTGACGAGATAATGATACAAATATTAAAAGAGCATCACGAGCTTCTTCACCAATGGACCCATCACGGTGTATAAATGCCACTAATAATGATAATATAATACATCTAAAAAGAAAATATGAAATTAATCAATCGATTAAAATAATTCAAAGTAAATTATTACTTTGAATTTTTAGTATTCTCTTTTAAAACATTGCTCAATATACTTGGATGATGGGAAAGAACTACACAAAATTGTCTTAATACAGTTACCAAATGTTTTTCAATTTCTACAGATAAACAATCACCATCATATGAGTTTAAAATTAATAATAAAGGATTTAATATAGAATCATCAGAAAGTAATTGATGGCCTCGAAATTCTGACAAAAGAACACCATAAACTTTTAGTTGTTCCAGTTTCAAATAACTTTTGTACCTAAAAACTCATAAAGACTATTATTATTTGTGTTTAAAACTAATTGATAAGTTTTAATCTATATACTTACCGATCGGTTTTTAAACTCCATGAGTATAATTTTCCAAGTAGTTGATTATTCAAAAAATATTCAAGACATCGTGATTGATTGGTTGACTTTGATGATTGTACATCAAGTAATAATAGTTTTATCAATTGATTTAAATGATTTATAACAGCTACAATATCATCATACCTAATAACACCTTTTGATGTCTAAAAAACAAGTTTTGAACAAAAATATAATAATAATATTATTATTAACCAATACTATTTGTTTGTAAAAATTTATCATTAATGTATAACTAATTTACAAACTAATTAACCAACTAATATATATAATTTGTAATATATAACAAGGCCAACCAAACATAATATATAATCCAAGGGTTTATAGTAATAAAATATAAATCAAAACTCTATAATTTATATTTGGGAGAGATGAAACAACAATATAATGTTAAAAAGAATATGAAGAATTCGGATGTTAGATATTTTGTATTAACGTAATCGAATAACGTCCGGGTTAAGTATTGTAATATTTTGGAAGAGTAACAATCTCTTTCACAGGTACAAGGTATATAAGGTAGTCCCCAACAGACAAATAGTCAGATGTATTATAGTTCAGTCATAGTATGTATTTTCATGCCAGTTTATTTGTCTAATTAATTAAATGTTTTGTACTTAAAAATATTCACAATAAATAACAGTTTAACTTAAATTGAGTAGTTATTTGGAATATCCTAACACACATCCTTTGTCTAAAATGTTGTATTGACGGCACACAACACAATTTGGTGCAGTTGGTGACTTATAGATTTATGTACAATAAAATCAAATAGATCAAAAGCTCAGTCTGGATCACCACACATATAAGACTGATATAGAGGAAAAATAATGAAAATGTATATACCAAGAGAATCAAAACAATATAATATACACATATATACATATTATATAACTTTTGTTTGGTTGATGTTTTGAAACTTGATTTAGAAGAATTCAAAAATTATATTTAAACTTTAAATTGTTTAGATTCATTTAGTTTGAATATAATTTTAGTTATGTAGATTAATTAATTTTATATATTAACCAATCAAGAAAAAATATACAAGATTTACTAAATAACTCAACAAAATACAGATTATTTGTAAATCCTTGTGGGGATATTAACCAATAATTAATAATACAAAGTTCATGAACAATTTAATCATAACAACCCTAAAATCACTAAAAATTTTTAATTTACACTTAATACTATTGTTTTCAATATTAATAATTTAAGAAAATCCATTGTGTAAATTAATGTATTTCACAATTATTTTATTATATTTATCATTAACCCCCCCCAACCATAGTTTAATGAACAAACATTAATCATACATTTGAGAATAAATTCAATTTGACAACTCAATTTTTAAGTTTAGGGAAATTGTACTTAATTTTAATAAAATAGTAATTAACTATATTTTTTATTTTTTTTAAGTGGTTACAGGTTTGTCATATGTATGGAATGGTACATAATATACAAATACCTATAATTATTTATTTTAGAATACATCTAAAGCACTTTATTATTATTATGGTATTATATTAACATATAACTAATGAAATATTTGATTATATAAACCAGGCCTCGCCAACTTTTTATGCTTCATGGACCACTATATCCATAACTCTAAATTCTACAGACTAATATAAATAATATTGTGTTTATACTGCAATGTCTTAAGTTATTATTCGGAGACTTTGAATTTGGAACTTTTTTTCATAAATGCTGTCTATTGATATCGAATAAATAAAACACATTAATAATAATAATAATAATAATAAAGGATTTTATTTTTTAAATCATTATTAATTATTGCATTATTATATAATATTAGTGCTATCCACCATATCTCTATCGTCGTCAATCAGTAAACTGGAAGTTAATAAAATTTCAAATAATGTTCAAAATTGTCAACTAAAATTTTCTGGTGGATCACCAGTGGTCCACAGACAACTGATTGGCGACCGTTAGTGTATAATACTGTTTTAAAATATTTGGTTTCTTTAAAAAATGTTATGACTCATAATCTTTTTTCTTTATATTATATAAGGTTTCTTTAAGATATTTGGAAATATATAATTTCAAATAGAGATTTGGGTATTTTTGATAAAACATGAAAAATACTTTGTGCTATAGTGTTTATCAATATTTTATGTATTGTATTGGGCCCAATATTGTTTGATGAGCAGGGCTCGGAAGTTCTAGCAAATGCATATTTTTCTTGGTTCATCCTAGAACATCCAAAGAAACAAATATGTTTCTCACTGCTCGGATATCATACACAAAATTTAATTTTGCTTTTTTTTGCTAATTTAGTGTTTATATTGCTATTTTCGGTTATATTTTCACATAATGTAGGAAATAATCAAATTTTGTTGATCATAATTGTATTTACTTGGTTATGTTTTTAAAAATATTTTAATTATAGGAAATAAATAACTTCATTAAATATTATTTTATGTTTATTATTAATTTATTATCAATAGTTAGTGACGTCATTGTTATTCCCTTATTATATCATTGCATTAGATTATCAACATTTTAATAATCTAGGATAATGATCAAGATAAATATATAAATTTAATAATAAGTACATTTTTATTAATATTCTATAATTCAATCAATCCAGACTGTGTCTTATGAGCCTAACAATTTGTAGAATTACATTTTTTTCATGTTAAATGCATATTTTTTTGATTTTTTGTGCTATTTATAGCGCATATTTATGAGTATTTAAGTGCATATTTAAGAGCTAAAAAGTAATATTTTTAGTGCTACAACTTCCGAGCCCTGGTGATGAGTAAACATTTAAAACATATAACTAATTACGATGCGTTAACATGTTTGATATTACAATATGTAACAATGACAAATACAGTAATCCAAATTATTACTAAGAAAAGTGAATTCCATATTTTTAGTTAAAGCTTCTAAATACTCACTTGAAACCGCTCAATTATTTCAAAAGTTTGCTGCCAGTGTTTGTTAAAACTATCGAAACATGCAGACAAATCGAGATTGTCAATTTTTTCAAATCCTCTACTGCGTTTGAACCAACTCATATTATAAGTATAAAAATATAATTTTTAAATGTGTAAGATTCATAATACACTACACAAATAGAAAAAAATAAAATTAATGTGTTATATAAAGCTAAAATAGGCATTGTACTCATTACTTAAAAATGTAAAAATCATTAGGCATAAGTACTCATTAATAAGAAATAAGATTTAAAATTACGTATATTAAAAGAAACTATAATAATAAGGAACATTTTAATAAGAGTTAATTTATAAACATGTATAATACTGACAACACTTAGATCAAGTTACAGAAATTTTCATTTTGTACAATTCACAATTGTGTTATCTAATAAATTAGTGATAACAAGAAAATATTATCAAAATAATATACTTAAAAACATGGTAGAATGAATTCCTATTAACATGGTAAATATTCTTTATGACGAACACGGTAAATACATACATAATATATATATATATATAAATATTACTAACATTAGTTGTATAAAATCAAGTACGAAAACTTTAACATTATCTTCAAGGTAAATACTTAAAAATATTGTATTAATTCTTTATAAAATGGAATAACTTCATTTTTGTATAAGCTATGATCTTCTCCATGAGTTATTTTTAGTATAGACATTCCTTTTTTTAAATATTTTACCGCCGTTTCAGAATTTTCAACAATAGAACATATTTTAAATAATTTCATGTATAAGATACCTAAAGATGGATGACATTCACCATAATAAACCCTGAAAAAAAAGATTTATTAATAAAAAATTATAATTAATCTTAATATATGATTAGTGTTCAATATAGAATATTTAGTTCTTATTGTAACTAACACATTAAGTAAAATTGATTAAATGGATAATAAAATAATAAACTCATTCCAATATAAAACTAACATTACCCATTTAATTTAATCTAAAGAGAAATGCCTATTAATAATAATTGATAATATAATGATGAAACACAATAAAACTAATTAACAACAAAATCAGTACAAATGTAAGATATGTCAATCATTATTTTAGTTTTTAAATCAATACAGGATTAAAATAAAAACATTTAAATAGTGTTCATGTTTAATAAGTATTTAAAATAATTAAATAATTAAAATCCAGCATTAATTTTAATTTCATTTCATTTAAAAATAGATTTTTACTGTTAAAATAATTATATCCAGGTTCAAGATTTTAAGCATTTGCTTACTTTTTTTGCTTAACATTAAATTTAACAGTGTAATAATCATGATTATAATTTCAGTATGAAATGTTTTGTATCTTTTTTTAGTTAAGATATATGTGAGCTATACATTTTAGTTAATTTCTATTTTTTTTTACGGTTATGCTAGAACTAAAAATATTTTGTATCATACTTCGTAGCAATACAAATTAGTTTTTAAAATACTACATTTTTTTTTTTAAAAAAATGCTACAGAATTTTAGAAAAAAATTAAAAAATTCTTGAAGGTACTTAATATCTGTTAACAGACTTCAGAAAATTCTTCAACTATTACAGTAACAATATTATATACTATATACATTTATGTTATATAGGCGCAGCTCCAAGGGGGAGGCACTGGGGCCATGTCTCCTAAGGCTTTTAAAACATTTAAATTTTTAAATACATTTTTGTC
Source organism: Sipha flava (assembly GCF_003268045.1). Lineage (NCBI taxonomy): Eukaryota > Metazoa > Arthropoda > Insecta > Hemiptera > Aphididae > Sipha > Sipha flava. The sequence goes on along the minus strand of NW_020271757.1, from coordinate 422,349 downwards.
TTTGTGAATTATAAGATCCCAATTAATTAATTAGATACTTACCTAATAATTTTATTTTGCCTAAAAAACTTATATTATGACATAAATATGAGGTGTGTATCATAATACAGGAATGTAGTCAGATTCTATGTTTCAGTACTAATTTGGGGAAACAACTATTATCAGTTAATACTTAAAATGACCTCCCCCTCCTGGTAAGTCTCTGAAGCCGCGCCTAATGCAATATGTCTTAATTATATTGTAAATGTGGAGTGTCTATTTTTGACTAATAAAAAAAAATTGAAAAACAATAAGTCCTTTAGTATTCAAAAATGTAAAAAAACATTTAATTATTAAATGCAATAAAAAAGGTAAGAAACATTTTTTTTTTGTTATTCTAAAAATATTAAAACTTTAATTTCAGAAGAGTCAAAAAGATCAGATAATCTGTAGAGAATATAATTAAAAAGTTAAAATCTTATCAAAAACTCAAAAAGGACAAAAGATTATGATGATTTTTTTAAGAATTAAAATCAAATAATAATACAGGAATAAAATGGTGTAGATAATTTTTGTTGTGTTTTATTATTTTATTTAATATTTTTAAGTAAATGGAATTTACCTATATCCATCAATTAAAAGAATTCCATACTTCAAACTCTCTTTCCATTGTTCCATTTTTATAGCACTTTCAAAAGCTAAATCCAATATCTTAATATGATTAATATTTTTGGGATGAAAAATTCCATTTTGCTTTTCTAGACACATTTTACAAACATCAAGATCTATTAAGATCAATGGAAAATAAACAATAGTTACATTTTTGAGTATACTAATAAACTTCTAAACAAAATGAATTAATTGAAATACAAGATAATATTTATAAAAAGGATACAACCAATATCTTTCATTTTATTTAAATGAAATTCTGTAAAATCGGTCACATCAAAAAACATTTTAACTTTATCTTCACTGATTTTTTCTAAACATTTTAAACAATTAACCGTATCTGAGACCTAAAATATTACAAATTAAAATGTATGTATTTTACACATATAATTAAAAAATAAATTTAGACCAATTAAATCAAGCTCACCTCTGCCTGTTGGTTTTTAATAGGAATTGCACTCTGACATTTCGCATTAGTGCATATCATAGAATTTATAAAATATTGTTCATAATTTATCGTACAACGCTTGCATTCACACAAAAAATAATAATTCTTTTGTAATTCACTTTGCCGTTCTTTAGTAGTTTGCATGAGTTCCAAATATGATATAAACACATACTACAATATTTTATTTAATATTTATAATTCAGAGCAAAATTAAAAACAACTTAAAACTACTAGTTACCAATTCTGGATCAGTATGATCAATGTCCATAATAGCACCAATTCTTAATTCAACACCATCAAATGTTGCAGTCGCATTAGGGACACATGAATGATTTAATACTGATGCTGCTAAATATATGCCGGATCCAATAGTATTTAAATTATCATCTAATATATTAAAGGCATTTATGCACATCTGTAAAAAAAAAAGTATATCCCTTGTCAATTTAAAATTTGTATTTTTATCTACTTCGATATTATTTTTTTATTTTTTTTATATAGTTTTTTCATTTATTATTATGGATATTTTATAGATATTATGAATGCTATAATAACATAATATGAATATAAAATATAAAAAAATATAAATATATAAATAATATAAATAAATATTAAATAAACGTATACTATTGTTATTATATTTCCTTTGTAAACCAGTTTTAAAAAAAATATTAGATAATAAATATTAACTGTTTTACTTACCCGACCATAGATTCCAAGTAATTCTATGGCATTAGGAAGGTTTGTTTCACCCATGTACTCTTTTAAGACTTCATAGAGAGTAGAAAAATGTTCTAATCTACGACTATCTTCTTTAAGGCTAGGATAGTCTGAAATATAACATTTTTAATAAGATTTAAATTTGTAAAAAAAAAACAATTTTTAAAAAAATTAAATTACGCGACATAAGATCCTTGAACGTTCTGTAGCGATTAGATGTATAATAACTTTTTTCTGAAATCCCTCCATTCTAAATATTAATATTATTAAATAAAATTAATATTTTAAAATATTTTAAATAAAAATTAATCAGAACCTTAAGTTTAATTAATATTTTTGACATAATTCTTGCTGCATCTGGTAAAACTTTAGAATAAATTTTTTTCATTCTAGCACATTCTTGTTTATGTTCCCTCCACGATACCTTCTGACAAGCACGACTACAGTAGAGAACATACTGACAGCCCGAACATCTGGATAAACTAGCTCTAATACAGAATATTTTGATTGTAATAAAATGTGGAGCACAAAATCCACATATAATAATTACTTACTCAGAATAACAGTTATCGCATTTTTCATTTTTAAAAGTAGATCTCAGAGCGTGGACAAATGGTTTATCAATTAAAATTGTGTCTCCTTTTTTAAAGCATTTTCGTTTTTTATCCATTATTGATTGATTTACAACGCGCAGTAGCGTACTAATGAATATTTAAACGGTTTAATCAAGAGCGAATTAAAATATTTTTGAAATGCACAATTTAGTATTGAGCAACTTATTTGTCCATGGACTTTTTTGCCTCTGTGGTAATCACCGCAGAATAATAATACTATATTGCTATGCTATTGCAACGCTACGATGTAACGAGGCGACAACAACACTCTACGAAAATAAAATAAACATAAAGATAAACTATATGATATCTAATATTTAGATTACACTGACCACAGAATAGATAAATTCATGATTTAATCTATTCTGTGCACTGACGTCCGTGGTTTCCTAAAATACTGAAAGACGATAATAAGTTCTAAAAATGTTAAATCCATAACCTATAACGAGTTCCGCCAGTCCCGCCCTTTTTATTTTTTATATTAAATTTAAGAGCGTATGGATAACCAGATAAACATTATAATTACAAAGTACAGCACTAATTAATTTATCAGTTAATTGTTAATTTTAACTGTTAAGTTAATCTTTTATTTCGTAATCCTTTTATTCTAAATTGCTCAATGAGTGAGATGTCAGTGCGCAATAAATCGTTTATGAAAAGTATCTGGTCTTATAACTCAATTACTGTCAACAGAAGGAAAATGAGTTATATCAACGATGGCGGTGGTCAACAATCCTACGATGTAAGAAATCAAAATTACAAATACACCATGCATTTTTGGTACACCAATATCTGATTTTTAGGTTATTTATTTATTTAATGCGCTTTGTGCATATTATTTACATTATTAATTACACACCTGTTGAACAATGTCCTAAGCTAACATTGCTAATAACTAGGGCTCGGATTTTAAAACAAATGCTTATTTTTTTTATATATGAGATAGAACTCTAATTTTTGAATTAAAATTTGTTTTACATCTTTCTTTTTCCGAATAAACCAATTTATTTTTGCTTTTTTATTGCTTTTTCAGTTATTCCAGCTGTAGAATTTTTATGTTTATTATACTTTAGTAATAAAATTTTTTTTATTTAATTAATAACAAATGTGAAAACCCGGAATACAAACTATTTGGTTGTTTTGGATTATTATTGTTTTCGGCTTAGTTATTTAATTTATTAAATTTATAGATTATTGATCTGCAGACAGTTAGATAGTTGACAAAATGTATAAATATTGTCTTAGATATAGAAAAGAAGTTAAATGAAGCTAATGGGATATTGCATCTGCAATTAATATATATGTATTTATATATATATATATTAATTATATATTTAAATATTGTAATACAAAATTGAACCATTGGTTTTAAAAATATCTTTATACTTGTTTACGTATGTCTGTAAACCATCCTTAATTAATGTTTTTACTTTAGGCATTTTAAAGCTATAAATGAATAATAAAAAAAAATCAATAGACACAAAAACTACAACAGTTTTATTCGTAATAATATATGCACGAATGCACGTACAGATTGGTTGGTTTCCATAATTCCATCAAGTTCAAGTGTACAACTCTATCATATGAATTTTTCTATATTAATATAATTTGTATATACTCATATGTTACATAATATGTAACATACTCATATTATGAGTATGTTATTGTATTTTTGGCTATAACGAATGGTTTTCATTTTATCAATATTATGTGATTTTGAACGTGAAAATATAAGGTAAAACAAATATATGTGCTACAAATAAAAATATGCACCATAAAACTACTATATGCATGAAATATGCAAAATATGTAAAGTAAAATTAATGTTATTTTAATAAGAATGATCTAAATCAGGGATAACTCTTATCAGATTTAAAAAGAAACAGTCCAATATATAAATGCATTTGCATATAAATTTGTTCCCTAAATATAATGGTTATAGATGAGCTGTATTTTTATCAGAAGTGTACACAATTTAAATTAATAAACTTCCATGAATTTTAGTAAATGTATTTTGCCTATGAGTTATCTTTATTGTAATATGTTGGATGTAGGTCTTTTAACAAATCTAATTTATGAATATAAATGTATAATTTACACAAATATTTTGATTTAATTTTCTTGGGCACTTATCAAAATATTTTAACTTCCATCAATTTCATAATAATTTTTGTATTATATTTTAGAACACTGTTAAAATGTTGAACTCTTTGCAAAGCATTACTTCCAAACTTACCCGTCATCCAGGAAAAGCCCAATTAGGACAGGTGAACATATTTTTAAATAGGTAAATAGCACACAACTATTTAATGTATTTAAGTACAATTTGGTAGTATTCTTTTTGGCATGAATAGTTAATTAAAATTGTTCTGAAGGCTATAAATGAAAACAGATGCGGTGTGAGTAATGAAGATTTGGACCAACTTTCAGTAATTCATGTTGCTGGTACCAAAGGAAAAGGATCAACATGTGTATTTTGTGAACAACTATTGTCATATAAAGGTTATCATACTGGCTTATTTACTTCTCCACACTTGATAACTGTCAAGGAAAGATTTCGCATTGATGGGAAAGTTATTTCTGAAGATAAATTTGTGTTTTATTTTTGGAATGTATATAATTCAATATTATCTAAACAAGTAAGTTCTTCTATAATACAATACTTTTAGGTTATAAAAACAATTATTTTAAACAGAAGTATTGTATATAAAATGTATTAATTATATTTACAAAAAGCTAATAATAATAATAAAAAAAAAAAATTATTTATAATATTGTTTTAAGTTTTACTGTTGTTTAAAATTACAGAGCTCTGGAGAAAAATTACCACCTTATTTTATGTTTTTAACTATAATGGCATTTAAAATGTTTATACAAGAAAAAGTGAATGTTGCAATCATAGAAACTGGAATTGGTGGTGAATATGATTGTACAAATGTCTTAAGGTATTTATGTTAAAAAGTAAAATCAGAAAAATTAAAAAGTTCATTATTATCTCAACTATATTTGAGAAATAATAACATAAATAAATATAGGAAAACATCAATTGTTGGAATTACATCAATTGGGTTTGATCATACTACTGTATTAGGGGATACTTTAGAAGAAATAGCTTGGCAAAAAAGTGGCATTATGAAGCCAAATTCTGTTACAATTGTTTCAAATCACCAACCTAAAGAAATATTCAAAACATTAATTGAACGTAGTGTAGAAAAGCAGGTACGTCAAATATTTCAATTAATTTTTCAATTTAAATTTAAAAGTAAAGTATTCATCTCATAATGCATAAACTTAATTACTGTTATCAAATAGTCATTTAGGTTTAATAGATATTAAATATTACATATAAGGAAATAAAAAATAATTTTTTTCTGTATATTAATCATGATTTAAATAAAGTATTAGACATAATTATTAATATATTTATTTTAGGCATCATTGTTGGAAGCTCCTTCATTTAATATGTATAATTGGTGTATAAATACATCACAAATAGGAATTTTAAGTTTAGTGCAAGAAATAAATGTTTCTCTTGCTATTCAACTTGCTAATGCATGGATTAATCGTAAAAATACTAATGGTTTGTATTTAATTTGTAAATATTAATATTTTATTATTAGAATTTAAGTTTAGTATATAAAGTGAAATAATAGTCTGTTTTGTAATTTTTTTAGAATGGTTAAAGAAATGTAGTGTTGGATTAAATGGTATAAAGCAAGGGCCAATTTGGGAAATTAATAAAGGTGATGTACAAGCATTAAAAGAGGTTAAATGGCTTGGTCGTAATCAAATAATAAATGCATCACCAAATTTAGCATACTTCTTGGATGGAGCTCATACTGTTGAAAGTATACAATTATGCAGTAAATGGTACTCAGATCTTTATCCAAAATCGGAAATGTAAGCTATAATTAATATATATATATATATATTTTATTTTTAATTCAATTTAGTTTGGCATTGAAAAATATCTTTAGGATAGTGCTAATTTGTAGTTTATGATCTCATTAGAAGATTATATATGTCTGCAAAAAATAAATAATATGTCTTAAATTTTAAATTGATATATTTACTATCTTTTTAAATGTTAAAAGTAACGAGGAATGTATTCATTTTACTTAAATGTGTTTTTTTTTTTTTGTGGTGGTCACATTTAACCAAAAAAAGTGTTTTAATCATCTCCAAATTGAAAGTAAAAGATAAGAAATAGGTTCTTGTTGGTATTTTCAAGGTTTATAATTTTTTCATTCACATTTTTTTTTTTTTTGTAATCACAATTTTAATTAGAAGAATTACTCTGATTATCACAGTCTTAGGCATTTGTAATAGAAAATATTGTTTAGTTAGTATTTTGAAAGATGTTATTTTATGAATTTTCCAACAGTTTTCTTAGTATTTGTAAAAAAATTAGTAACATTTATAAAAATTTGCTAAAATTTATGGCATCTCGGTTTTTACAAAATCAAATTTTTTTTTTCATCATAACTTAAAAAATAATAATAGAAAATAAAAATGTTCATTTTTTTATTTTTTCAAAAATATTAATAAAATAATTTTGGTTTGACATAAAGTCTTGAAATTTGTAAAATAAAAAGTTCCATATACATATCTACTCGTATTACTGATTAGAAAGAAATTATTGATCCTTATATTAACAAAAAATGTATAACCATTTAAATATTAAATTTTGATAAACGATGAAAGTCTGTTGCATTTTTATTATAAATGTGATTACCAAAATAAGTTTCTTTGCAGCAAAAAAAAAAAAAACTGGAAAGTTGCTAAATTAGTATATGTATAATTTAGCGACTCATTGAATTCCGAATAATTAAAACAGTTAAAATATTTTTTATTTTCAGAAATGTTAAAAATATTTTAATATTCAATGTGACAGCTCTAAGAGATTATGGTACATTCTTGAAAATACTGTCTACTGTAAACAAAATTGATTTAGTGTTATTATGTCCAATAGTTACATCTATTATGAATCGCCGCCTGGGTAATTTAATTATATATTATACATCTTAAAAATATTAAATTAGACTTAAAATCGTATAAAAATAATATAACATCGTGAGTATTTGAAATGTTTACTTTAGTTCTTATTCATTTTTTCTATTATTTGTTTTAATAAATCCTCAAAATAAAAGCTTATTATAATATTGCTATTATAGTGCATTACATTTTTAAATTTAGTAATAAAATTAATTTTAATCATTTTTTAGGATTTATAGGATTAAATAAATGTTTTTTTTTTTTTTTAAATATGTTGATTAAATTATATTGTACAATACAATAATCAAAATAGTTAATCTGTAAGCAATTAATATTTTTATTAGATAATTTATTAGATTGATGACATTTTAAGTTATTATAAGGTTGTATTTTATACCATTTATCGATAATAATATAAAACATTTTCCATGAAAAGTAATTTGTTGAAAAATCATTTTGAATGTGTATTATAATACAACTATTTATTATTTATTTCAGATACTGTTGACATAAATTATGATTACAATGAACAATTAGTTAAGTGTCATAATATGAAAAAATTAATTGATTTTTGTAATGTAGAAGTACTTGAATCTATTGATGAAACTATCAAGCATGTGCAATTTTGCAGCTCCTCTGAAAAGAATACATACTTTCGAGTTTTAGTTACAGGTTCATTAAAACTTGTTGGAGGCGTTTTGGAGGTTCTCCAATCATAATATTTTTTCCTCATGAATAAATTGCTCAATTATATTTTGATATTGTTTTTAGCATTGAATATTAATTTGAACAATTATTACATTATAATTAAATTTTTGTTGCAATATATTTTTAATTATATATAATTATCTTTTGTTTAATTAAAATAATAGATATTATAAATGCATAATCCATATTATATAATAGAATAAATATTTGTTAACCCTTGAGTAGTTACTCATTGGTTTTATATATATATACAAATAAACTATAAAATTAATTGGGTCTTAAATTTCTAATTAATAAATATTTTTCAAAGAACCTTCACGCTTTTTAATTAGAGATGATTTCATGCATATTATTGTGATACCTAATTTATATTTTTAAATGATGAAATGCACCTTTTATTACTAGTATAGGTTAAATGAAATGTTTAAGAAGTAAAAAATGTTATTGATAGGCAAATAATAGTAAGATTTGGTTTTTTAACCAATATACATAACTTTAAAATTTGAATATAAAGTTATATGTTAAAGTACCTTTAAACCATCAAGTTTATTTAATATTATAAAATAAAATAGCATTGATAATTCTTATCAGAACAATTTATTATATGAATATTTAAAAATCTATTAATTGGAATAACATGACTTATTTGTCACAGTTATTGAATCTATTATGCTCAATACCTTTACTGAACAAGGTGAACTGCTAAGATAGGTATTTATTTATTCCAAACTTGAATCAGGCTTATTAAGATAATAAGAATAGGTAAATTATAATTAAATTAAAAATTAAACTATTATATGTTCAAAAGTACATAAAGAGTTTAGTGTTTTATGAATTCACTAAATGATAAATAATAAGACAAAAGACTTTTAAAGTTGAATTGCCTAGAAATTTGAAAGGACTCTAGAATTTCCTTGGACATGATTTTAAGACCATGCCTGCAGAATTCTATTAAAATATGCTTTTATTTAAATATCAATGGCATACCAAATAGCTAAATCACAAAAACTATGGATTCACCCTTAATAATAATTGTTATTCATTTTCGCAACAATATTTATTTTTCCGACTAGGTCTAGTATGCACCAAACTGGTTGATATTAATTTTAAGTTGGAATATATTTAATGTATATATATTATGTTAACTTCAGTTTAGATTTGTTTTTTTGGATAAAATAATTTCATTATTTAAAAATAAATATAAATGAAAATAACTAATGTAACAAATAAATAATATTTACAATTAAAATTTTACAGACTAAATTGTTAATTGTTAAATAAAAGAAAAAAATAGCAAAATATAAAAATGAACTTTTTATTGGAACAATTAAATAATTCTTAAAATGCATATTCAAAGATACAATGGGATTAAATAACTATACAGTTATATTAACAAAAAAACTATAATTTGAAGTAGATGATTTTACTCAAGGAAGTATTTTATAAGAATAGTTTATGAATCATTTTCTTCATTTTGTTCCTCAGTCTGGCTTTTATGTCTGTGCAACTGATGTGTCTTTTTATTTCCCATACAACTATCACATTCATCATTATCACTTTCATTACTTTCATTTCCATCAGGGTCTCCAAATTTTTTTGGCTTTTGATAAATACAACAGCATTTGCTTTTTTTCTTGTTTAAGTGCTCATTGTCAACTGCATGGACATCCCAACTTACTTGTTTCTGATTGTTCTTGGGTTTCTTTAGTTTCAAATGTACAACTTGACCATCAGATGTTTGTGGTTGCAACACTAAAGTTGTACTACTGGGTAATGATAAATTAGTTTCATCCATTTCTTCGAAATTATTTTATTTCGTTTTAACTAGAAAATTAATACACATTACAAAGTTTAAATTTTTTAATTTGCATTTTTTGAGAGTAATATTAAATGAATAAGATTTAACACAGTAATCACAAAAAATAATAAATATTAGTTTTTCTCCTCAACAATCGATGATAGACACATATATCTGCAGTCTACACTAACACAGATCAATTACCTATAAAAATTCTATATTATTTTACTAAAACGTAGACACCACAACATCAAGGTATATTAATTACCCTCGGACTATGTCATAGGATATTGGCTGTTATCATATATTAAATTTGATGATTATTGAACTGTCTTACCATAATGAAAAATTGTTTTAACCATGGTCAATAATAAGATGACGTAACCATGTTATTTATAAAGTATTCGTTGGTATGACGCTTATAAGAGACATGGTTCGTTATCAATCTTCATTTTACCGTCCTATCCATTTTCCAATATATATTATAGCATATGGTTTATGCAGTTACCTATATTAAATTTGCTATTTAGATAACAATATTTTTACTTTAGCCTCCAGGTTCTAAGTATGTTTGCTGACCTGTCTTACGACAAAATAAAATATTTGTAGATTTTTATTAAAGGAGCAATTTTATTATTATTCTAAATTTGTAGTCTGATTATTAATTGTACGGTTTATTGATTCGATTGTTGCACTTTAATCAAGCACCTATTTGTTAACTGAATCTTTATCATAATGGCTGTATCGGCGGCTGCAGCGTTACTCGATGAACTTATGGGACGAAATCGAAACGATGGTCCAAATGCTCAAAAGAAACCAGTTCATTGGGAAGATCCAGAAGTAAGTGTTTTATAATAAGTGCACAAATAATTCTATATACTAATTTTAAAATTATTTTAATACATCATTTTAACCAAAAATGTATTTTTCATATTGTAATTATACTCCTAAAATGATCGCTCATACTTGTATATACTCAATAAAAGTTTCCATCAAGTTTGCATTATTTAAAACAAAAATATTTTAAAACATTATTTTTTTTTTAGATAAGAATACATTCTATTCAAATAGAAATATTTTTCAAATTTCTTCAAAAGTTTTATACTTCTATTTCAAAGTTTATTTTTAGTTGGATTGGTGTTTTAGTAGTTGTGTTAGAAAGAAATATTACAGCATTTCAACTATACATTTATTTGTCTAAAACAGTTTTTGGATTTTTTTTTTTTTTTACGTTTTTATACTAAGTGTATAGTCTAATTTTTAACATCATTAACTAATCCCATAGGAAAAAAAATTGAATGCAATTTGATTCTTTATTTGTGTATACAAACTGTAAAAATTATTTTAAATGGTTAATACTTGTAAATTAATATACATATAGTTTATAGAAATATATTAATAAACAATTAGCCTGTAGTATTATCATATTTGTAAAGTACTTCTATTCTGACTGGTTAAATTAACTATTTGTTTATTTATTTATATATTGTTTTATTTTACTTATAATTTAGTATGAATGCATTATTACAGTGAATATAATGTATTAATATTTAAAAAAAATTTTAAAGTAAGATTTATAGTATGAACTAAATAATAAACTATATATTTTAATATATTATAATAATATAGAATGAACTCTACTATTGGAATTATAACAATACATTTTCATAGCTACAGAGTTTATAAAAACTTTTTCTAACCCTATAAGTTTGATCATACTGATTATCAATGTAATATTGTAGTCATTATTGATAATTTATTTACTTGTAACAATTGTTTTAAGCTACTATGTTTTTTTACTAGGCCCTAAAATAATAATGTATCAAGTATTATTTAATGTACCTATAAAAATTGACATTTTCTTTAGAGCCGTCCTAAGGATTCTTAGAGCTTAAGGCAAATTTATTTGGGAGCCCTTAATCATCACAATAATATATGAGTATGATAAAAAAAATAAACATCAAGTTTGAAATATGTTGGTAAATATATTTTTCTAAACTTCAACCAACCAAGATTATTTAAATAGATCGATACAATAAATTACATTTATAATCACTCATCATTAATGTATTATCAATTACCAAATTTAATTAAAATTTTATTATTTCCTACATAATTTATAAACAGCCGTAGAAAATAAGAACTTGGATGTTTTTGAGTTGATACTTGTGGTAGCAAATTTTTATGTAAATTTGGATAAAATTATGTTATTCTTCATACTCCAGCATTAATCATAATGAAGTAATAACTATTTAGAAATTAAAATAACTGAAAATGTAGCTTGTATATTTGCGCTTAAATATAAATTTATTTTATTTATTTAAATTTATTAATATCTCATAAAGAAAAATTGTATAGAAATAATATATTTATATCAATGATCTCTAATAAGTAACACCGGGTATTTATAATCAATCTGGACAATTTGGACTTAAAAGGGGCCCCTTTTAAATTTTCTGGGATTTGGGGAAAAATGATCCTGTTGATCCCCCTTCATAGGTGATAGGTTGTTTTTTACCTGCTTAAGTCAAATTTTAAAAATTAATGATTATTTTAGACCTTCAAGGATTAAGATTTAAATTGAATAATTGAAGAAAGTTTATTTTAGAACAAAAATATTTTTGTTTTTAAAGTTATAATTTATAAGCCTAACCTACATATTTAATTTAGTATAAAAAAAATTTTTTTAAATTAAAATTTTTCATTAAAAATGTTTGTGATTATAAGTAATATAATTAAATTTTTAATATAAATATATTAATATATAAATAATAATATTAATATATTCATTATACAGTAATTAAATATTTACTGTTTTTTTTTTTTAATAGTTTTATCAAATTAATTTTTTTGTTTTCAGTTTTGTAAATATTTTATGGTTAAATTCTGTCCTCATGATTTGTTTGTCAATACCCGTGCTGATCTTGGAGCTTGTCCAAAAGTTCATTGCGAAGAAGCTAAAACACAATACAATGAAGCTAGTATTCGTTCAAAAATGCAATATGAAGATGAGTTTGTTGCATTTGCTACTAGTTTATTAAATGATGTTGAACGTCGCATCGAAAAAGGCAAACAAAGGTTGGAGCTTATGAATAAAACTGAAACGGTTAGTATTCTGAAGCTATTTTATATTTACTTTAGGCAACATTACATCATTTTAATGTAAGTTCTTGAACAATATTATAAATAATTTATTTACAATCATTGTTTATAATGAATGGTATAAAAATGAAATCAATAATTTCATTTGGCCTTAAAAAGTTATTAGCGTATTCTATAGGTAAATTAAAAAAGGCAGATCGTGATCGGATGCTGTATTGTTGATCATGGATGCGGCGATAACGGCCTCGAATCTTAACCGCGTCAAAGGTTTTCGAGGTACATCATTAAATAATTCCCCCCATTTTACATTTTAATTTTTAAAAACTAAATAATATTAGATATTAGATTCTATTAATGTGTAAATAAATGGGTAGTACTAAGTTTTAAATTTGTGTTATTAATTGATGTATTGGTGTGTATTTTATAATTTCAATTGATTTACTTATATTTCTCTGTATTAGGTCAAAGTTTGAATTTCACTTATAATTTTTTAATTTAGTTTATGAAATATTAATTGTTTTTAAATTTACTTCAAATAAATTATTTAAATGCAATTCAATCATATTATTTGAAATTTTAAGTAAATAATATTAATTTCAAACATATTATTTACCATAATTTTTATTCCAACATTTCACATTATCTATTGATAAATATTATAGAGAATTTGTAGTGTGCTGAAAATGTATTTATTTTACATTAAGAAAAATACATGATACAGTATAATAATTTAAAAATATTTAATTTTATTAATTAAATCATAGAATACTCAATGAATTATTAAAGAAATTTGTTTTTATTTTATTACTGTAGACATCTTTAAGTATACTGTTAAGTATTATATCATTTTAATATATTTTACTTATTAACAAATTTAATATTATAATACTATTGGGATAAATATATCAATTAATATATGAATAATTATGTTGTTAAATAACACTTTAATCTAATATTTTGTAGCCGGTGTCTCATTCAAATAGTCAAAGTCAGAAAAACCAAGAGCAAATAAAACTATTATCAGAAAAAATTAATGGGTTAGTACAAGAGGCTGAACAAATGGGTACTCGTGGTCATGTCGAAGAAGCCCAAGGACTTATGAAACTTTGTGATCAGTTAAAAGAAGAACGTGATACTTTAAGGAAACAAAACGAAAGCATTCATTGGTCTCAAGTAATTTCATACTAAATTTTACTAATTTTTAATACATTTTCTTACTAAATATGATTCTTATTTAAATAAATTGTATCTCAAATTAATTATTTGTTAAAGACTTATGAATTAGCTGCAGCTCAAGAAAAACAAATGGAAGTATGTGAAGTTTGTGGAGCTTTTTTGATTGTTGGTGATGCTCAATCACGAATTGATGATCATTTAATGGGCAAGCAACATATGGGTTATGCTCGTTTGAAAAATGCAGTAAATGAAATCCAAGAACAAAGAAAAAAATATGTTGAAGAAAGAGAAAAACAACGAGAAGAAGAAAGAAAGAAGCGCATGGAACGTACTAGGTAAATTTTATAATAGTCATATTTTGCACTTATTTTGTAACTTTGCACATATTTAATAAGAATTATGTTTTTTTTGGATGCCTATAAAACATTGTCATACACTCATTAAACTAATTTTAGGCTATTTAATTTCGCGCATGTCCATAACAACTTTTTGTTTTGATGACAACCCCCCTTTTTTTCTTGTAATTATTTTTGCTGGTATTTTTTTTAAAAAATTTTAATGGTCAAACCAACTTCCTAAGTTAAATATTAGCTGAGTTATGAATTTTTAAATCTTTGATATTATTTTTTTAAATTTTTGAACTATCCACAAATTTGATGACTTAAATTCTCAAATTCCCCCCCCCCCCCCCATAATATGATATATCCTAGTACTACTTTTGGGAGTGATAATGCTTTATTTTACCATACTTTTTTTCCCCTTGTAATAATTTTTCTCCCTAGGTAATTAAAAAAACAATTTTTTTTTAATTTTAATTTTTTTAGTTAGTTTAAGTTACATTAATTTATGTAATGAATTGTTCGAATTATTCTCTATTATGAATTAAACATGCATCTGCCCTCCGTAGAAATTCCCTATTTATTGCACTTGAAATTTGTTCTTTAGTAATCTGATTACATGCCGCATTTATTTTATCTTTCAAGTTGGTTTAACTTCCTAAGTTAAAAATTAGCTGAGTTATGGATTTTTAATTGTTTTATATTTGTTGAAATAGTTTTTATGATATTTTTTGGATTATCACAAATTGTATTCGATTCACAAACAATAACCTTTTTATCACATCAATTTTATTTCTTTTGAGGGATGTTTTTAAATGATAAATGATAAGTACAGGTTTTACTACTGTGGTTATCTGAATTGAAAGTAATTTAGATGGGTTGAATTTACTGTCTACATTTGAAATAGGGCAGTGCAATTATCAATGCCGTATTTGCTTTAGAGTGATATTGCTGTGATTTTCCATGTGTCTATTTAATTATATTTAATACATCTTGGAAGTTTTTAAATTTATTTTAATTATTTAGTTTAAAAGGCTTAAATAAATTATGAATAATTCAGAAAAAATTGATATACTTTTTATTTACTGGGAATGTGAAAAAAATTCACGTCACGCTATACACGTTTATGCTGAATGTTTCCAGGTATATGTTTATTGATTAGTATTTTGTATCATTGTATGACTTATGGATGTGTTATAATTAATGAGAGTAATACAATTTTTTTTTTATTTTCCTAAATTCAGATAGGCAACACCCATTATGTAGTTATTTTCATAAGTTAGAAAGAAATTTAAGAAATATAGGGTATTTTTCTAATACAAGAGTTAATGTCAACCAACAACCTAGATGAGCTGATACATTAAGTGAAGATATTGAACTTTAAGTGTTAGCATACGTAAGATCAAATCCCACAGTTAATGTGAGTCATGTAGGTTTTGAAATCGGTATTTCTCATAATACAGTTCATAAAATTTAAAAAAAAAATCATAAATTGCATCCATACAGACCTGATTTGGTTCAACATTTACGACAAGGCAATGCTGAACGTAGGATTATGTCTATTTCTTGGCTGATTACTGAATTAGAAAAGAATCCTATAATTTTAAATTACATATTGTGGATAGATGAGTCTAAATTTACTAACAATGGAATTATAAATAAACAAAATAATCATTATTGGGACGATCGAAATCCCCAATGGGTTATTGAAACAAATAACCAATGTGTCTGGAGAACAAATGTTTGGTGCGGTTTAATTGGAGGTAGATTGTTGGGACCTTATTTCTACAATGGTATATTAAATGGAAGGTGATATCTAGAATTTCTAATGAATGAGTTACCGATCAGGCTTGACAATAATCCTCTTGCAACAAGAAACGATTTGATTTGCAACAAGATGGAACCACAGCACATAAAGCAACAGTCGTGTGGAATTATTTAAATGAAAATTTTGAAAATTGTTGGATAGGAACTTATGGGATTATACAATGGCCACCTTGATACTCAGATCTCACACCACTAGACTACTTTTTGTGGGGGGTGTCTAAAAACTGTCGTCTATGCAGACCCACCTACTAGTCTTATGCATTTGAAAAATAAAATAAATGCGGCATGTAATCAGATATCTAAAGAACAAATTTCAAGTGCTACAAATAGGGAATTTCTATGGAGGGCAGAAGCATGATTAGCAGCTTAATTCATATTGGAGAACAATTTGAACAATTCATTACATAAATTAATGTAAATTAAACTAACTAAAAAAATTAAAATTAAAAAAAAATTGTGTTTTTCAATTACCTAAGGAGACAAATTATTACATGGGGAAAAAAAGTATTGTAAGATAATGCATTATCCCTCCCAAAAGTAGTACTAGGATATATCATATTATGGGGGGAGAGATTTAAGTCATCAAATTTGTGGATAGTTCAAAAATTTAAAAAAATAATATCAAAGATTTAAAAATTCATAACTCAGCTAATATTTAACTTAAGTAGTTGGTTTGACCATTAAAATTTATAAAAAAAAATACCTGAAAAAAAAGGGGGATTGTCATTTAAAAAAAAAAGTTGTTATGCGCATGCTCGAAATTAAATGGCCTAAAATTAGTTTAATTAGCGTAATAAGTGTAAGATAAAGTTTGTTAGGCATCAAAAAAAACATAATTCAAATATATTTAATATGTTACTAAGTGTTTCCAATTACCGATTACACACTGTATATATATGTTATGGAAATGTGAACCACAATTTTTTTTATTAACCAACTAATATTATTTTTTATTTTCATTATAAATTATAATTTTAAACTGTTTATCTATTTATAATATTTTTTTTTAAAAAAGAATGAGTATTAATTTTATTATTAAATTATTAAATTATAATTTAGGTATAATAAAAATAAAACTATAATATTTATTAATTTTTTTGTTATTCCATCAAAATATTCCTAATATTATAATAAATGAATATAATTAATAAATATTGTTTAGTTTCATAGTTTTATAAAATATTCTTAGTATGATAATAAAATTAATAACCATTGTTTTTTTAACAAAAATATTAAATTATAAATAGGTAAAAATTTTAAAATTATAAAAAAAAACAATACTATAAATTATTATAACTAGTCAATAGGTAATAATAAAATTATAATTTATAATGAAAATAAAAATTAATTTATAAAAAAATCATGGTTCACATTTTGCCCAGGCAAAAACACATTGACTGGGCAATGTACACATTGCCCAGTATTTCACATTGCTCGTAACATATATAATAAATTTATATATATATATATATATATATATATATATATATATGTGTGTGTGTATTTTCTTATTAAAAATAAATTTTTGTTTTTTTTCTTTTAGGAGTAATTCTAAAGATATAGATAGACATAGTCGCGATGCTGATCGAGATAAGAGATCTAAAAGCTCTAGAGACCGGTCACATCATAGAACTGATAGGTACTATCAACCATATTTATTATTTTAACACAATTATATTCCTAGAAGATAAAACGATGAAAGACTTTTGTACCATAATTCTCTAAGTTTTGATTAGTGTTATTTTTATTGTAATTTGTTTATATTCTATTGAAATAATACTTATATTTAATATTAATACAGAATTAAAAGTTTATGTAACGTTAATATATATTACTAAAAAAGTTAACAATAGATACAGAAATGGATTTTTTCATTTTTTAAATTAAATCTATTTTGTACTTTAACTGCAGAAAATCTGATCGTCATGAAAGAGAAAGACGAAGAAGTAGAAGTCGAGGTCATCGTATCACTAGTAGTCATAGTAGTCATAGACACAGAGGTAATTAAATTTATATTTATTATTATTTTATATTAAACTAATGGTTACTGAATTAAACAAAATATTTAATTATTAGGATATAATGGTAATAGTCGTAGAGATCATCACTAAAATGATATTCATGGCAACATAACATTACATTTATTACTTCAGGTAAATATTAATTTTCTATAAAGATAATTTAGAATTGATTTTTAAAAGCTCAATGCTATTGATAAAGCGAGTTTATTTAAATTGAGAATGGGGTTAAGTCTATAATTATGTAACTATTAAAATAAAACAAAGAAAAAAATATCCATATAAAAGTAAATTAATGTAAACAATATCCTGTTACAACTATGGTGAAATTATCACATAGCAGAAGAAAATGGTCATAATGGGCACTTTATTTCAAAAAGTGCTTCGAAGTCATTCGAAAGTATGCAGATCTTCAAAAATTACATGTGACTTTTTGTCAGGTATTTATATTAAATGAGGTATTTATAAAAAATAAAATATCTGAAGTTAATAAAATCATTGATTTGTCTCCAATTACACATAAATGAGAAAAATAAAATATAACAAATAAATGTCTTAAAATTGTATTCAGATTTTTTCTTTTGGAAAGAGGATCTAAAAATATAGAAAAAAAATTGTAAATGTAAATGTAATATGTAAAAAAAAAATTTTCGTAAATATACTTTTCATTAAAAAAAAATGTTGAAAAGGAATCCTACTTTTTATACTGCCCAATATTTTATAGTAATTTTATTGATTCTTACAATTTTCAAAACTGTTTGTATTAAAACATCAAGTCAATTTTACTTTACTTTTATCAGTTTTTAAAATTTTGAATAACTGTTGAATTCTTTGTATTTAATGTATATTAATAAATTTATGAAATTAATCAAGAATATGTAAAATCTTTACAATTTACTTAAAAGGATCTTTAACTAAAATTTTTAAATTTGAGTGTCATTTTCATGTCCTCTTGTCCTCAATAGTGGTAAAGAACTGAATAAAATTGAATGGTTTCCATTTATAATGTTTTGTATTTCCAATTTACGTACAATGTACATAATATATTATAAATAAAAAAAATGTATAGATATATTTTTAATTTTATTATTTTAATACTAATATATTATTAGTATTAATAGTTAATAATATATTATTTCAAATAACAAAATGTTTGATATTTATTTTATTATAAATAAATGAAATTTCAATTGTGTAGTAATATAGTTAAAATGTATTAAATAATGTTTAGGTTCTTAATTTTTTTAGAAAATATACAATTATAAGAAAATAAATCTGCTATTTAACAAAAAAACAAAAAAGTATATATACATGATAAAATAAACTGTACATGTAAATTTGTGTACATTATTGTACATTTGTAAATCAAATTGACGAAAATAATTTTATTTTATTTTAGGTATAATTAAATGAAAAGTATAATTATAAATTAAAATATAAATATTTTTATTACATACTTAATATTACACTTAACAAGCATATTAAACTGTAATTCATATTAAATTAATAATGGGTGGTTAATTAGGTATATTTTAACTATGTTGAATTTGTAAAATAATAATATATATTTATGTTTTATAATTTCTTTGTTATTGAAATAAATAAAGTAATAAATACCTTAAGAATTAATATGAATAAGATTTAATTTATGTAAATTTACTTACAATATTTTTAAGGTTTTTTTTTTTTTCTAGGTTGACATTTTCGCTGCAGCTTATATTAATATTGAAATATAAATCATCAAATAAAATCTTACCTTTCATAAAACAAAAATAAAATAATTAAGTAACAGTTCAAAAACACAATTATAATATTTATGTTAAGATTTTATTTAATAAAATAAACAATTTTTACAAAGAAAAAAGTTATTATGCTTATAATTAAAAACAAACATTTATTATTAATTTACATTATGTTAAATTTAAATAATTAAGTATAATATAATGACAATGACTATTGTCAACTAAGTAATGCTGTCAGAGCATCAAAAAACTTCGGTCGATCTTTAATTGGCATTTTTGCGATAGATGAATCAAAGTAATCCAATGAAACTTCAATATTAGTGTTGTTAGCAACTTGTTCAAATGCTTTTCCGAAAAAACTAGAACATTTTAACGGTATTACACGTAAGATAAAAAACTATTTATATGATGTAATTATATTATTCAATAATTGATAATTATAAAAAATAAAGTTTATTTTTGAATCTTGTAAAAAGTTGAATACACATTGAATTTTTTTTTATTATATACATAGATAGTTATTATAATTTAATTGTTCTAAAATGATGAAATTACTCATCAGTTTTTATGAATTTTTTTATTATTTTTACTTAAAGAAATGTATTAAATATATTTTATTTCATTTGTTCTTTTACACTGATTCATTACTCATTAATAAAAAATTACTTATGTGTAAGTATTGTCAACTCTAAAAGTATTTAATTTTTGTTTATCTAGTTTTAATGGAAAATAAGAATTACTCCTATATTCACAATATTCAATTGTCTAATACTTAAATAGTATTAATTTAAATTAAATATACTACAAATTATATTTAAATGTAAACAAATTTGTAAATCCATCAAATCATAAATGAATTCAGTTTATTTTTAATAATTAAAAAATTTTTGTTATTGTAATTATCTTGGTAGCATAACACAGAATGTTTTTTCTCATAGTTATATCAATGACAATAAGAGTTAAAAAAAATTAAATACAATTAAAATCTTACCTCCGAGGCATTGTTTCTGTGATAGGAGGAATACCAACGATTAAACAAGTGTCTTGTTCTGAATCAAGGGTGGCTGAAGCAATTAATGGTAAACGAGTAGCTTTGGTTTTACGCGAAGAAGCGACTTGAGCTCTTAGAGCAAATGATGCTAACATAATTAAGCAGTGAGGATTGGAATAGTGCTGAGAATGTAGGGTACCCTAGGCAATAAATTTAATAATAATAAAAGGTAAAATAATTAACAGTTTTTAACAATTTGTCTAGATGCACACTTGCGTTAATTAATGTGCGGCACTGCTGCGAGGCTGTATACATAACGTTAGGCCAGCTACGTAACGATGCCATCATTCGTATTAGTTTTTTTGTTGGCGATAGAGGTCTATCAAAAAAAAAAAACTTGCGATTTTCGCATACATTGTATACAAAAAATTTGTTTTAAAAAAAAAAGACGTTACTGGGTACATTCTTACATCGATGATAAGCTAACTAGAGGTGGCTTTATTACTTTGTTTTCGGGTTAACGAGAAAATCCAGATAAGTTTTTAAACTACTTTCGTATGAGTATTCAATCGTTTAACAAACTTGCAGACAAAATAACTGATACGATTAAGTCTTTAGATCATACCTCCATTGGAAATGCTAGCTGTGACTTAAATGTTATTTAACAATTTTACCGTGCGTGAAAAAACGCCTGTGATAATGGCACGATTGATGACAAAGTATATTTGCCGGAGTTGCGGTTGATAACGCGTGTCCGGTGAACTTGTGGCGTGGCAGGAACCTACAAACTAAAATAAAATACAAACTACACGCACGGGGATGTACGTCGCCGCAACATCGTGCGCACCGTTTCATGTTATTATTAGTATTTCTAACCGCACGTGCAGCATCGCAGGGGCGCCGCACGTTAAAAATACGCAAGTGTGCACCAGGCCTTAACAGTATAATTATACATGGTACTGTAGTAGTATATACCTCTTGTATGATTAAATAGTAAAATGGTCCAGCTAATATCACTTGTCTCATGTCCAATGCAGCTTGAACATGCCTAAACATGTTGGTCAATATCCATTTGGCTTTTTCTATTCCTTGATCTAATAAATCTTTTTTTGATCTAGTACAACATAAATAATTATTTTTTATGTAGTATTAAATTTTTTCATACATTTATTTTTACCACTTACCGAGATAATGAATCCATTGTATTATAAAAACATTGAATAGAAGAATTTTCACGAGACTATAAGAATAAATAATATTTAAAAAAGAATAAAATTTAATAATAAGCACTCAAGAAACTTACATTAGTTTCTAGTGAAGCTACCATAGAATAAACATAGTCAGCACATTGGTACCTCGTTTTAAATCCTTGGTGTAACATAAATGAAGGATAAGTCATTTGTAATAAATTATGTGTACTGGAAATTTTTTCCATCATACCATAAAACTCTTTACGTAAACTTAAATCCATTGAATGGTACATTTGACGACTTTCAGCAAGTGGTAATCTAAAAGTAAAAATATGATAGAGTTTACATTTATATAGTTTTACTATTTATAAAATAGTATATATAGTTAAAGTATAGAACAATATAATAAAATATATTGAACAATTCAGTACATAGATTTTCAAAACAAAGAATTTACCCCATTTCTGCTAGAATTTGTTTCAGTCTTTTTTCGCCTTTGATTGTCCAGAGTTTTAAAGATACTGCTGTGAACATTGAATACCGAAGACTACATTCAATTGTCCAATGTCTGTATAATGCTAATAATAGACTGAAAATGTGTGATATTTTAGTCATTTCAATTCCTTTTTTGCAAAAGAAGTCTTACTCTTTTTCAGATTCAATTCGTAGATGGGTAGACGTATTTGAAGGTTTCACCAATGATGACTGAGACATATTCTCATCATCATGATTAATTGTAGAATCACAAATACGACCAATATGACCAGCTATCAATTCTACTTCTTTTAAATAACGCATACGTTCTGTTTTTCCTAATATGTATTGTTCGGTTACTCCAACAATGCCCCACCTGATAGATATAAGATTCATTTATATTATAAATAACATTTTTTTTAAGTATTGTTTTGCTACAGCTGTCATTACAAATAATTCTATGCAGTAAGTATGACGGAAGTTCTAAGAAAATCATCATATTAAATTAACAAAAAAACAAATTATACCTTTAAAATTAAAAAATTATGACAAAATAAAATATTTACCATAATAAATCAACAGATTCTCTATGCAATTTCCATGCAAGATCAAACATCATCATTGCAGCCTATAAGTTAAAGAGCACATGTGTAGTAGCACTGTAGCAGACTAATTTGGAATACAATTTAAATAAACAAACCGAACGCCCATAATATGAAAACTGAGTATAATCAAATAACAATTTTTTTCTGTTTTCTTCCCATCTTCTTCTTTCTCTTCGTTTAACTAATATACTTTGATCAAGTTTTCTTCTTTTGTTTTGTTGTTCTTCAACACTATTAACATTTTCATTATCAGGCTCAATTTCATCGAGTTCATCTGAATTAACATCTTCATCTGATGACTAAACAATACATACTTAGTTATAAATAAAACTTTATACTGTAAAGTCACAAATAATTACTTCAGTTTCATTAAATATTTCTTCAAAGTTTGGTATGTTTTCATCATCATCAGGAGGAGTCAATAATCTTATCTGAAATTTTATAATTTATTAAAGTACTTGTTTAAAAAACATACAAAAAAAAATCAATTACCTGAGAACTACTATAAATATTACATATATCTGTAGGTCTATGACTGTCAACAATGAAAAAAATAATATCTTCATCTGGTTCTAATAATTCTATGATATCTAATGTACCTCCACAATTTATTAACACTATATGTTTTACCTAAAAAAATGTAATTTACACTTGTAAATATTTAAAAAAAATGGAAAATTACTAGCTTACGTCAACTTTTTGCTCTTCAAATGCTTTTTTTAATTCTGTCACAGTCTTAACTGGTACAAGCACATAAATTATATTGTCAAAACGTAAAATACATTTCAGTATTTTTACAGCACATATTGCATCCACGTCATAGTTCACTAATATAAGTATTTTCTACAATAAATAAATTAAATATTAATAATAAAATGGATTAATCAATTGTAATTTAAAAACACCAATATATTTATTTAGAGTTTAATTATTTGAATTATGTTTTATAGAAATATGACTTTTTATAAGAAATCTATCATAAAAATAAATAAATAAAACAATTAAAAATATAAAGTTATATAAAATATATATTTTTATAAACTACTTACAGTTTTTGAAATTATATCATAAAATCCTTTGACTAAATCCTCAACAAACATATTTGAATGGTTGGCAAAATCCTAAAAATATTTTAAATAATAAAATAATATTTTTTTACTGATTTTTAATTTATGTTTGAAATGTTAATAGAGTTTATAAATACATTAAATAAAAATTATTTCACATAAAATATTTAATAATAAATTTCAAATGATCAAATTAGCCAACACTAATAATAGTCAAAAAAAATAAATAATAATTAAATAGTAATAATAATTATTTATAATTAAATAGTCAATGCTATTTATTTGTTTTCAAAATAAAAACTTAAGATCATATACAACATATAAGCTTTTAAGATATTTCTAAATTTAATCTTTTAGTTAAACTATAAATATTTACACAGATATAAATGTATGTACTGTATACCAAATGAATGTAATCAGTGGTCGAAATGGCTCAAGATAAAAGGAGGGATGCCTTACAATTCAGATTTCCTGATCATCATAAAACAATCTTCACACCTTGTGTACCTATATTTTTTTTTTTTATAGTTCACGTGTCAAGGCCGGATTAAGCACCTATGGGCCCTAGGGCTGAAATTGTATACGAGCTCTTTTGACAAAACATGCTTAACAAAGCAACTTGCTATGCTTGCAGAACGATACATTTTTTTTTAACTAACTGAATGTAATATTACAATACTTGAAAGAATTTTTAAGAACTTTAAATCTGTACCAATATCATTATTTAATTAGAAATTTAAATATTACTAAATCTAATTCAAAGTGCTAACCAAGTAATTATAATCAAATTTATAGTCTAGGTATGTATTTTATTACACCTATTGGCTTTAAATTTAAACTTAGCTAAAAGTTAAGAAATAATAAATAATAATGAATTTCCCATTGATTTTCCATGAGAAAATTCAAATCGCAATTACCTTTTTAACGATTTTTCTCAGTTTCTTCTAAAAATATCATCACGTAATACAGCAAAAGAGCCAGTATTAATAGAAAACATTCGTCTTTATTTCTATGGATGATATTCAGTAACAGCATCGTTCATTCACATCCACTCACAAAATTACTACGTCCATCCAAAATGTAATATTAGTATTAATAATTAAATTAGGATTACAACTACCTCACTGAATTAAAAACAATAACATTATTTTCGTACTTTGGGATATAAATAAAATACTATTTTCGATAAATAATACAAAATTAACTAAACTATGCAACTGACAACAACTAGCTATAATCGATAATAACAATAACAAAAAGAAAAATGCACAAATTCGCGGTATAACCTTAAATATTTTGTATCGAAGATTTTAAACTAAAATAGCTTTTAATTTTTTTTTAATTAAAAACTAATTTAAGAAAAATATATTCGTTATTAGAATCTTGTTTTTAATTGATTGATTTGAATTAATATTTGTCGATTGCAATTAGTGAATTATTAGTAGTTGATAAGAACAAAGTTTCAATGTGCGCAGATATTTGTATAGCAGACAGCAGCTGGTAATCACAGCGTGATACGTAGCTGTAATCATATTTTCTCTTCATCTTAATTTAAAAACCTTGATTCAATTTCTATTTTTTTTTTTTTTAAATCTATTACATATTTCATACTTTAACCTTCATATTTTCGTCCAATTCTGGAGTACCTATGGTTGTACTGCGTGGGATCTACATACAACTAGTAATATAAACAAGCCCGAATTAAAGGGAGGGGCCATGGCCACGGACCCACAACGAATATCAAACAATAGTGGGCCTATGGTGGATAGTAGGTTTTTTCGTTTTTTTTAACTCTTTTATAGCTCGTATAAAAAAACGTGTATAGAACGAGTAGTTTTCAAAAAAATTAAAATAATTTTATGGTTTTGTGTTCAGAGAGTGATGTTTTGGAGGTAATTACTACAGATGATATAATTAAAGGGTTTGCTTCCCAAAAAGCAGGAACAAATTATTTATACAAATAACATTTTTATTTTTATATTTAAAAAAGCAAGAAATAAATTTATAAATTAAAATACAATATTTTTTTTTGTCTCAAATATATTTATGTGTGGATCACCAATATTTTGATTATGATTATGGGCCCTTAAAATTGTTTAGCTTTGGGCCTCATATTATCATAATCCGGGCTTGAATATACGGCAAATTCAAAGAGTTCAAAACAAGATATTTCGATTTGCTAATTATTTCTTAAAAATTTCCTGTTCATCTCATAATTACTCACCTGTTGCTAATGCACTTGGCCTCTTATCTTTAGTGAAGCATAGACGAACTACTGGTATTAAATTTATTAAAGGACGGCAAAATTGATTCCAATGAACTTGTTTCGCGCATATATGTATTTTAGAATGCCATAGACACTCACTAGATACAAATGCTCCATTTTATGTTCCTCGTGCTACCACTTATTTGGCAATAAACCACTTAATAGATTAATATTGAACGCTAATGTGGACTTTCTTTTTAAGTTTTAATTTTTCTGTTTTCATGTTCTAATTAATTGTATTTATTAAATGTCTTAATCGTACATGTTGCCATCATAAAATAATGTAAAAGTGTACACACTATGTAAAAAAGGGCTTCAATAAATAAAATAAAAATATTTTATTTTACCATATTTGTCTCATATATTACCATCAAGAAGAGCTTAGGCAACAAGTGATAGAATTAAATAAATAAGGGAGCAATAACTTAAGTTCCCAAATTTTAATACTAATAAAAATCAGGGCTTGAAATCGAAATAAAAAATTTAGATTTTATTTTCAATTTTGATTATTGATATTAGTATTTTTTAATTTCGATTTTGATCTTAAATATTGATATTTATTTTTTGCAATTTTGTTTTTGATTATGAATATTAATATTCATTTTTTTCAATTTCGGTTTCAGAAATCGATATTTATTTTTTTTCGATTTCGTGTTCATAACAGAATGTTATCCATGACTTATAATTTCTTAAATTTTAATATATCATTAGCATAATAGTGTTATAGACTGTAGCGACAAGCTACTGATGTAGGTAGTATACATTTAAATCCATTTTTTTATTACCTATGTTATAAAACATTTCGTACAATCTACAATTATTATTAAAGTGTCTCAAAAATGAAAAAACCTAATATGAAAATGAAGCTAAAATGAAGTAAACTAGGGATAAATCTATGTGAAATGATTAAAATGTAAAATAAAGTTTTTTAATCATAGACTCAGACATAATTTAATTAAATACGAGAACAATGTTTTAAATTATAAGTGGGACAAATATGACGGCGCCTGGCAAAACTGTAAAGTACAAAATAAAACTATTTTAAATTATTAGATTGTATTATTTATTGTATTTATTGGTTAAAAGCACGATTAAAGATATACGTATGTCTTTAATCGTGTTTAAAAGTATAATTCACGGGTGACAGCCAACAGTGGCGTAGCCAGAATTTTTAAATGGGGGGCTAACCACTTTTTTTGGATAAGTAAGGTAAGAAAGGATATGAGAATTCACCCTTAACCCCCCCACCATCTACCACCAAGTTTCTAAACGCAATTTAGTAGTAGCATTTTAGTATAGTTTTAAAAATATTTATTAATATATAATTTATAATAATAATAATAATTTTGGTTTCAGTGTTCAGTCACTTGCTCCACTCTGACAGCTGCATTCTCTTAGGCGAATTTCGTTCAAATTCAGTTATTATTTCACTTTCATGGAATTGCTCTTTTTTATTTATATTAGCCATAGCTAATCCATTCAGTCTGTTTTCGACATGGTGCTTCTTAAAAAAATTTTTAAGCGATTAAGTGCTGAAAACGTTCTTTCCGGAGTGAAAGAGGTAACTGGTAACGTGGCGAATAATTGTAAAAGTATTTTAATGTTAGGTCGAAGATTGGTGCGATGAGAGAGTGAATCAAGAGCAGAATTCGGTTTTGGAATAGTATTTTGACTCCATTGTTGCCTCCATATGAATAGGTCAGCTCTGATTGTAGATGAGGTATCATCATGGAAATCTTGGACATATATTTTAGCAGCTTTTATAATATTTTTATCGTCATACATATTTAAATTGGCCGGAATAAGTCCTTCAAGTGGCATAACATCAATAAGCCTTTGATTAAAACGAGCATTGATTCTATTAAATAGTCAAGATACATTATACATATAAACACGGCCCATGAGGGAGGCTATAGCCCCCTTAGCCTCCCCTTGGTTACGCCACTGACAGCCAATGAATACTTGTGAACTCTCCTATGCGGCTGGCGTGTTGTCACCAGTGACAAATATTGGCCTAGTACACCAGTCGTGTGGACCGCCTTAAGGCTTTTGTTAACGATCGTTTTTTTTTACTAGATAAGCGATTCGGTAATACTTCCGTTGCCTGTAATATTAATTTAACGATTTTCTGTAATTAAATTTAGTCAGTAACAAACAAATCAGGCTAGCGGCTCCAAACCTTCACAGGAATTTTGCAATTTGCTATAATTTTTTAAGTGGTTTTCAAAATTTGCATACCCATGGTTTTTTGGAAATTTTTTTTTTTTTTAATTCAGCTGTAGTTATTTGGTTTAGCCACCTATTTCGAGGCAATGACTGCGGACTTTCACAGGAATTTAATAATCCTATAAATTTGGTATAATTTTCCATTGAGCTTTCAAAATCCGAATTATTATCTTTAAAAATATTTAAGTTTTTAATGTTTATGTATTGAGAATAACTTTAACAACATAACATTTTCCAAAAATTATTTTATATGCAATGTTATAACTATGGACAAGAATTTATAGAAATAGTATACTTTTTTTATGTTTTCTATTTATAGCTAGGTGAACTAATATTGTGTTCGATAACATAGTGAGTTCATATTTGTGGTTTTTTTTGTATATTTTAGTTATTTTTTTTTTAGAAAAGCATATTAATGGTTAACACTCATTCACTATAAAACTAATATATACATTGTTTCACTCCAGGGGCGTAATTTAGGGGAGAAGGCAGACTATGGCAAATGTCCCACTCTAAGAAATTTTAAAAAATCGGCAATTTTTTGTTCGAAGATCAAATACTAAAATTGGTAAATTGTTTTTTACTTATAGAAAATCCTTGGCACTAAGTTACTACTACTATTACTACTGGGTAAAAGCAACTAAAGGTTTTGCAAGGCTCAAGCCTCAGGATACTTATATCCAGATTAAACAAATTTATCAAAACAAAATGCCAGTTTTCATTACTTTATACTCTTAACATCTACTCCTGTGCTTTTAGTAATTAGTGTAATACAAAAACTTTTTAAATTGAAAATTAGATTATTGATATTTTGGTAACAAGGTCGTATGATTGTGTTAATATTTGATTTAATGCGAATAACTAATCTATGTATTTTTTGTATAAAAGTATATAACATAAAATATAATTAATTAACCTTTTAAAAAAAATGTTTATTGATAGTTTGATGTATGCTAGCAGTTAAAGTAGCATTTAAATTTATTTAAAAACTTACAAAAAGTAATTTTAATTATAATATTTTTATTATTTAATGTAGTTTATTTGCATTTAAGAAAAATAATGACGGTTATTTGTTGCTTGTAAAGAATCCCTGGAATTGTGTTGTATTATTTGGTTGAGTGTTCAATCCATAGAATGAGCTATTCCCCAAGTTTAACTGTACACATGTATCTGAAAAATGTATGATAATTTTTCAGTTAATAGTGATAATATAAATTCCAGCTTATGGGAAAATTAAACAAAATGTATTTAAATATTTATAAATTTTACATTGGTTTTAAGTAAAAGTTGTAAACAATTATATTGGTTTGATTTAATAATATTTATAAAATATTACTAATGCATAAAAGCTTAAACATATTCATTTTATGCATTAGAATTTTTATACTAATATATATGGATCCCATACAAATAATAGATTATTTCTTTTATCCTATAAATGAAGTATAGCAAATATGATTTAGAGTTTTTTGAGGAATAGAAAAGCAAAAACATATAAAGGAATTAAATATTTAGTCAATGCTGTAAAAACCTGGTGTACAGAGTGTGTCTTGCACACAGGAAATGGGCCTTAACAGGTCCAATAACTAGTATGAAAATATCAATATATTATAAAAATAATGTGTACTAGTTGTTTTAAAAAAAATTTAATATTTATTTATTTATTTTATTTTGTATAACATATTTTTAATGATTATAAATATTCTAAAATTTTTTTGAATTTTGGATTTTTTTAACCGTGGTAAAAGATGGACTATAAGCAGGGCCGGCTCAACGGCAGTGCAATCGGTGCACCTGCACAGGACCCCGCGGAAAACAAATCATTACTGAATAAATATTATAATTTAGAAAATATTACATTATTAATAAAAATATAATATTTTAAACTATAGATCCTAGCGAAAAGTCAAAAAAAAAAAATCGTTCTAAAATATATAATCAATAATAAATAATATAATATATTATTTTATTGTATACATTTATTTTATATATATAACTAAAAAATAAAGAGTATATATTAAATATTAATTGTTGTGTATTATTTTATTTCAACAATTTTGCATGGGGCCCCGCAATTTGTAGTGCCAGTCCTGACTATAAGTCACATATTAGGTTAAAAAAACGGAACTTCAATATCTGTATTATATTAGGAGTAATAACTATTGATTTTCCAATTAATTTACATACTGTATATATGTAATATAAGGTAGAAAATAACTATGTTACATTTTTTAATATTCCTTTGGTATAATGATTTAGAGTAAACTATTTATTTCAATGATAAACTATCATATTGATTCAGGTATTTAGTATCAAATTTTATTAAGACTTTTAAATTTAAAAAATCCTTCTCCACTATAAAAATTAATTTGCAGTTGCTATTAAAAAATGTATGATAAAAGGCATCAAGATTTTGATTTGCACACAGGTCTCAAGTAGTCTAGTTACAGCAATGTATTCAGTATAAAATCATCTGGTTAAAGTTATTAAGTGAACAATAAAATAATTATAAGTAATGTGAACTTAAAATTATGAAATAATGTTTAATAAAAACTATATTCATTTGAATATTTGTAATGAATTTTTTCATACATACCTTGAATTTGATGAACACTAGAATGATCTAATCCAAATGTTCCTAAGTTTAGTGCAGCTGAAGCAGTTATATCTAATAAAATATAATTATATTATTCAAATAGATACAAGAAACCAATTTTAAATTATATATTTTGTACTTGAAGCTTACTTAATCCTGAAAAGGGATTAGGTCCAGTAGTATCTGGACAAGATGTGAAAAATCTAGAGGAATTTGAATTCTGATTTATTTGGAAAATATTTGTATGATCATTTAATATCTCTCTTCTAAATGACAAATGTCTTGCTTTTAATACCTGAACTTCATTGTGTATACCGTGCAAATAACCAGCTAATGCTATTACATTTTTATAATACATTTCTCCAATTCTTCTAAGTTCTAAAAAAACAAAATCCATATAGAAACAAAATAAAATACATATACATAATTCTAATAATAAAATACCATCCACAGTAACATTGTTATTATAAGGTAATGTTGCTAAATATTGTTGAGTATTTTCAATTTCATTTTTCAATACATTTCCCTTTTCTTGTAAGGATTTTACAAGCTCAGTAAAGTACTTGATATTAGATTCCATATCATTTTGAACCATTGCTGGATGATCATGATTACGTTGTGCAATTTCAAAGTCTTGTAAACACTAAGTAAAAATATAAATTATATTAATAGCTTAAAAAGTAATGATTTTAATAAATAACTATCATATAAAAAGTATTACTTTATTAGTTTCATATTTTAACTTCTCAACTGAAACTTTTTGTTTATTTAAATTGTGTTCAATAAACTGTAAATTTTTTTGGCATGTAGTAATATCACCAGCAACTTCATTCGAACCTTTGGAGGACATACGAGCCAATTCAGTGCTCATAGTTTTCTGTTGCTTAAGAAAATCTCTGAAATAAAATTATTATACATAACATTTTAATACATTTTAAATTTACAATATAAATTATTTAAATAAATAAATTCAGTTACATACAACTTTAAATTTAAGGGATAGAAAATATTTTTTATAAGTTCAATATTGATGTTTATGGATTAAATACTTACTTTAAATGATTAACTAATTGTGAAATTTCATTAGGCAAGGACATTTCGAGTGCTGGCACAACTTTATTTTGAGCTAATATACATAAAATAAACCATCATGAAATAAGCATACATTATTTAAAATTAAGTTAAAAAATGTTTATATTGAAACTGTACTTTGGTTTAAATTTGAAGTTGTATCTAGACCACCAAGACCACGAGAAACTGAAAAATATAATTAATTTACATTAATTAAACTATTTATAATGAATGATATCTATTTAAGGAGTTATTTGAAGAAATTCAATATCTGTTTATTTATTTGTATAGTAAATAATGAAATAAATCTAAATTGATAACTGATTTTACTTTATTTCTTATTAACACTTTTATTAAAGATACAAAGAGAATTAACAACTTCGGAAGGAGAACAGAATAATTATGATCCAATAAAATAACTAGAAGATTCCATTAAACCAGTGCTTCTCAACAGAGGCGATATTGCCCCCCAGTAGGCGGTGAGCTCGTTTTGGGCGATAAGGGGGCAGTGAAATTTTTTTCTGTTCAAAGCAATGCACTAAGATTTATCTGTAATTGTTTACCGTTTATCGATTTCTAAAATAAATTTGTGATTATGAAATATAAACTACATATACCAGAGGCAGTGCGTTATTATCTAATATCGAAAAAAAATAAATCGACTCGATATTGGTTATAAGAGGAGATTTACACCTTCATCTCACAAACTTTGAATCAAACGTAAAAAAATTGGTTTTGAATCACCAAGCACAACCATCTCACTGATCAATACATTTCGAAACATTTAAATTATCCTTTAAAATTATATTAAAACATAAATTTTACAATTATATATATATATATACATACATATATTATTTATTATTCAATTATAAACATTTCATGTATACTATTTTAATTTTAATTTTAATGAAGTGATGGGGGGAGCATTGAAATACATTTTGCTTCTTGGAGGAGGGCAGTTTGAAAAAGGTTGAGAAGCACTGCATTAAACAATTGGAAGAGATCCACAAAATATTACTCCAAATTCCGAAAGTAGATAAATCAATATAAGATAAACTCTTAAATAAATAAATAAATTATTCTCTATTATTCAAGATAATTATAAAAGAGACATTAAAAATGCTTTACAAAATCAACCAAAGAAAAATATTAATAAGAAAATACTTCTACCAATATCGTCTAGACTAAAAGAGAGAGAGAAAAAGGCTAAATACCGATGGAGAAAAAGAGCAATTTACCAAAGTAATAAATAAGAGAAATAATAGACCTCGTTCTAAAAAATTCATAGAAAGAGCCAAAAGCAAACAAATAGAACCAGGATTTATAATAAAAAACCCTGAGAGCAAGACTTCCTATGCAGATACACTAAAAAGAAATCCAACACCCAAGATACTGATAAGAAATACCATTAAAAAAAATAAGAAACATTTGTATAAAACCAGCGGATTCAAATATAAACTATGACAACAATATAATCAAAGGTATTAATTTACAATGTCGACAACAAACATACTGCAAAAGAATTAATTTATGATCTCCTACATAGAAATTTAAAACTCAGAGATACCTCTAATGACTAATACAACGCCCTCACTACAAGATCACCTTTAGGATAATTATCGTCAAGAGTGGTATCTTGGTTAATAGAAGTGGATCCGGCAATTTATAAAATAATAGTGAATAAACAATTCCTTATTGGAATACCATACTGCAGATTTTACAGCCATATGATTAAGTATCCAGATACTACATCTATCAAAGACACGGCCATATCCCGAAATATTGTCCAACAAATATACAGACATTTATGAAATGCTTATCCCAAGAAAAAGACCACAATTGGAACTAATGGCAATGGAAGGAATTGATGATGTCAGCTTGAAGTTATTTCAAGTACTGGCTTATCAACAGCGATGTGGAAGGAGAGGGAACCTACCTCATTATAATTCTTTGTAAAGCAATATCGATCAAGTAGAAGAAGGTTTAAAAGTAACAGCAACAGATATACTTGAAAATGTCAGAGCCGGCAAGGGAAGTTTCATGGCTTCTCAGGTTGTCAGTAAGCGAAATCTATTGAAAAATATTGGGACATGGAAAATTAGGTCTATACTAAATACTAGCAAATTAAAGAATATTGAACTAGAAATGAAGAGATTAGACATAAACATACTAGGGGTGAGCCATGTTAGATGATCAGGAAATTGTCAGAAACAGTGATTTCTGGGCAGATGACTACCATGTTATCTATTCTGGTGATAAAAAACCGGGAAGGGCTGGTGTAGAATAAATTATAAATAAAAAGTGGGGTCGTCAATTAGTGAACAAAAATGAGAAGAAAGTATAAAAATTCCAAGGATAAATAATATCCTTCTTAAGATTTGCTAATGATTTGCACTACTAAAAAATAATGAGTATGATTTGGAAAAAATACTGGAAGAAATTATGAGATGCTTCCAAAAATATCATAGTTGATTATCAACTAGCAAAAAACTTAAGTTATGATGTACCAAAAAGAAGAAGGAATCTGTAAAATAAATATCCAAACAGGGAACAAGCTGCTTGAACAAGTAAAACATTATAAATAACTAGGCTTGAAAAACCCAACTTTAAGAGCTAAATACCAAAAAGAAAAAAAAATATTTTTACTGTCAGCAAAAACTAATACAGTACAACCTCGAATAATATTGTCTCAATTAACCATGCTCATTCTTGCAAAATGTATATGTACCAAAAGTAAAGAAATAGACACAATAATAAGCAGTATTAAATAATATTTATTTAATAAAACAATAAATGGGCTATGTTATAAATAGACTTAAGGAAGTAGTTGATATCATCTTGAATTTCAGTGAGAAGGAAAATGTTGATTTTGTGTTGACAACATGTATTAAAAAAAAAATTAGAAGTGAAGTAAGAAAAATAATTTCAAACTGCAAAAAACAAAGATTACTTAAAATGTCAATCCGTGATAATTTAAAAACATAATAATATATATTTATATAATATAGTCAAATAAAATATAATGATAAACAATTAAAATTAAAATGTGTTAAAAAAATCTCGATTAACCATGGTTTTCATATATCAGTGTAATTTCTACTTTTACCCCATATAGTCAAGGTTTTACTGTACTTGATATTCATGAGGAGTATCTATCATTAATATCAGCCTAAGATTTAGAATATGGGCTAAATTTGGACAGATTAATTTTAAACTTTTTTTTTTATGTTTAGTACAATATGTTAAATAAATTTACTTTACAATTCACTATGCATAAATCGTGCATAAGAATATTTCAGAAATGGAAGTTTAAAAAAATTATATATGATATATGCATGCTACCAAACATTTGAAGGTTTCTGGATGATTACTTTCTGTATTAGATATACTAAAAGAAGGAAAATTATTTTATATTTATATATTTTTATTATAATTCAAATTTAACGAACCAGTAGCAGCTGAAGTAGTTACATTAACAGTATTTCCTAATGTTAATTGTATTCCAGTGGTAGATGTAGTAGTTTTAGTATTTAATGCAGTTCCAAGTGAAAATGGAGATGTACCAGCTGTAGATGTAGAGGCACCAAAAGAAAGATTTAATGGAGCATTTGCTGTAGCATTACTACCAAGTGAAAAACCTAAATAAATATGGTATAATCATTAAAATATATTTTCTATTAAAAAATATCAAACATAAAAAATAAGAATAAATATAAATTAAGAAATTAACAATTACCTGGTTTGGCAGTGGTTGTAGCTAAGGTAGTTGCAGTTCCAAATGATAAAGATGTTGTAGAAGCCCCTAAATTACCAAATGAAGAAAATGGGGTATTGGTATTTGGCTTAATACTGGTGGCACCTAAGGTACCAAAATTAGAAGTAGTTGTTGATACTGATGATGGTGCTGTCCAACTTCCCATAGATGATCCAAAGCCAAATTGAGGACTATTTAAATTAGTTTTATAATTATGTAGAAAGTTGGTTATTTAACAAGATTTTCATATATGACTAAAATATAGGTACTTCAAATAATAATAAAAAAAAAAAAAAAAAACCAAAATACAATTGCTGTATGATTTTTATTCTCATAATATTTTATAAATTAAATTTTCCGAAAAGTCCGACTAAAATAATAGTATATACATAATATTAAGAGTTATATAGGTAGAATTAAACGAATTGTTAAATTTTGGATTTACTTACGTCGCAGAATTTCCAGTGTTGTTGGGTTGATTACCACTTAAATTAAACATAGACATGTTTCAGACTTGTAAAATATGGAATTGTAATTATAATAAATTAAATCGAAGTATTGAACTACCGAAGAGTTTAAATATAAACTTCGAAAACTTAATTATTAATTTGATAACAAATAACAACTGACAACATAAAACGGAATTCGCGCCTCGTGGTGGGGCTGGTACAGTTCTCCCGATTTTGATAACAACGAGCTATCACCAAAATTGAATTTCGGGAGATTGGTTGTGGCAGCCTTAGAAAAATAAATTTCCCGTATTATAATAATAATTAAAAAGTTTAAACATTAAACAAAAAGATGAAACAAATAAGAATGTTAGTTCAAAAAATTATTATGCATATCGGTTGATGATTAGACGCGATCAGGACTAAGTTATTTTACGATGCATAAGCTTTGTCAACAATTCATGGTCGAAATATATATAAAGATAGATAGCGAACGATTTCGATTCAATCAAAAAAAGCTGCGTGCAAAAGATTCTCAAAACAATTGTTAGATATTGGAGATGGGAAAGTTACTACAGATGAAACGGGATGTATAAATTACCGAACGATTTCTGCACAATCATTTATTCGCAAGATGCTCTCATTGACCAGATATGTCCCAGTGTACACAGACAATACACAAATCATGAGTGGCTGGCAGAAAGAGCAATTTTAGTAGCAAAAAATGTGGAGGTCAACGAATTGAATCTCAAGATACAAAATTTGTTACCAGAAAACTTGGTGTCATACAAATCTAGATACAGTTTGCGATGCTACTGAAGTTGTAAATTATCCAACACAGTTTTTAAACTCATTGGATTTACTAGGCATGCCACCGCATAATTTACAATTGATCATTACAATTTACCATCCATAAAATACCTCCTTCAGAGTCATTTAAAGTTGTTATACATGCAGAAAAAAAACCACCAGAAGAAGTTTGATCGAAGAGACATCATCCTCGAAAACCGAAGTAACTCACTTCACCGTATCAGTGAGATACATCGAGCATACGACACACTGCAGTATCCTTTAATGTTTTGTTGTGGGGATGATGGGTATGCAATCAGTATACCACAACGCGATCCAAAAACCAAGTTACCGCTTAAAAAAAACTGTCTCTGCATCAAGTTTTTACTCATATAGAATAATGGTCAGAGAAGGGGAAGACAACTATTTAATTAATTATCGTTCTCTTTTCAGTCAATCTTTGGTAGATAAATACGCCAAAATTGAAACTGAAAGACTAAATTACATCAAAAACAACCAAGTCAAATTGCGTGCAGATAGTTATATTCATTTAAAATATGCGATTGGACGACGAGACATAGAATCTAATCAGTTAGGCCAAATGGTTATACTCCCGTCAACTTTTACTGGTGGGCCAAGGTACATGCACGAAAGAACACAAGATGCTATGACCTACGTTAGACATTACGGTCGTCCTGACCTTTTTATTACTTTTACATGTAATCCTCGCTGGGACGAGATAAAAGAGCTCTTACTTCCCGGTCAAAGATCATATGATCGACATGATATAATTGCAAGTCCATGAACTTATTGACAAAAGGTAAAATATTCGGAGAAGTGAGATGCTATATGTATTCAACAGAATACCAAACTATAGAGAGGTTCAGGTAGTTGTAAGTTATAACTTATCGAATAGGTTATGATAATAATCATTATCTTAAAAACTAAATTAATATGGATAAAATATTATTTCAAATATTATATCAAAAATCTTAATTAATTAAATTTCAATAGATTTAACAAAATTTAATCTTGGCAGGTTACATACATTTATATACTTAAACCCGGCAAAGACGGGTAATTCAGCTAGTAAATTATATGTTTATAGTTTTTTAAATACTTTATAAATATAATTATTTGTTGAGATAATTATTATTATAGTACATATGAATTTTAAATAATTATTAACATTTCAATTTTTTATAAATTTGGAGATAAACTTGACTTTTAACGGGTTTTATTTGAATATTATAATTAAAAATGGCAGATTAAATCACAAATTAAATTATGTACATATCATACTAATGTATTTCTCTGTATATACTATTATTATAATATAACTATACATTATAATTTATCAAAACAAAATTCAAGAATTTTAAAATGTAAATGTTATTCAGTACTACTGCATATTTTAATCAAAATTCGAAAAGCCAAACATACTTCACTATTTGAACAATGGTGTTTCTTTGTACTTGAATAATATAAATGGTCTATAGACACTTGGCAGCATAATCCATATTTAGGGACAATGTATAGTATGGAAGTAAACATCAATTTACTTCCCCTTTTTCAGTAACATTAAAGTATGAAATATGTAGATTGACAACCAGTTATTTTAATTTTATACCGTTTTTCTTACACCAAATTAATTTTTAATTAAAATTTCAATGTTAGGTAGGTATGTATTTATATAATTTTGATATTATGAGTTTCTGACTAGGTAGTGTAAAAACTACATAATATTTATTTAACTCAATATTATTTTATTATAATTAAAACAATAGGTATTATTGATTTTTTTGTTGCCTTTCAATGTTTTGCCAACTGGAGCAACTGCTCTTTTTACACTTTGATGCACCCTAATAAGTGTAGAAGTGAAGATTAATTTAAATTTGAACGTTTCAAATTTTTTCAAATATACCTGTTTATTGTTTTTGTCCTATTTTTGGTAATTGATCCCAAATTTTGGAAAATTATTTTCCACCACATACCATGTTTGATTCTTTTCATTAATAATTTTAATGAAAGATTGATGAATCATAGATTGTTACTAACAGTACCGTAACTGAACTACTCGAGATCCATGTGCAAGTCAAAATCTTAAGACCCCTTATCATTGTACATTTTTTAGCATTTGACCTTTTGATGGCCTATAATATGGTACGAGGCCATAGGTTAGGTTAGAGTGTTCAGCTAGTCTTCAAACAGACTCCAAATATTGGGGGTACTGAAAATGCTGAAAATAAAGTTAAATGGTATACCAAATATAGTTAACTGTAATTACTATAGATTATATACATCTGAAAAAAAAACAGGAGTGCTACATTTGAACTCAGGAGTGCTAAAAACACTATAACGCCCCCTCTAGTTGCGTATATGTACGAGGTTTAATAAATCCAAGTGAATTTTATTGATTAATTAAAGATATTAATTCATTATAAAAAGAAAACATAATTATTTATTACAAAGAAAATTACACTTGCAAAATATCTAAAAACTATAACATAATGCAACGCCATGACAGTTGACGCTAATAGCCATAGACAAGTCTACTACTATATAGTATACACTGTATACTATACATTATTAAAGTATAATAAAAATAATCTACAAAAACAATAAGGAATTATGTCTAACTTCAACAAATTTAACAAAATTAAATTTAAAGATCTTCTATAAACATATCAATCAGATATTGATGTATATGAAATAACTCCAATGAGTGAATTCATAATATAGTATTAACAAATAAAAAAAGGAAAGATCCAACACAATAGAAGCATTAAATAATTGCAATGAAGATATAGGTATTCCCAACTATTTACATAATTACAACCATTATTTTTAATTATATTAGATACTTTGCCGGTCACATCTGCACCCAGCGACTTCGTTTTCGTTTCGACATCCTTTTAAACACTTCGATGTTTGAAATCATATTTACGAAGTATTTACCTACCTACTAATGGTAAAAATCGTCTATCTGATTTGACAGTTATGAATATACATCGTGATATATTAATGTCAATAGAAGATGCAATACGTGAAATAAGTATTACACGTCATCGATTAAGATGAATGTAATAATCAAACATAAATCAGTTTTTAAAATATAAATATTATTGTAGACAAATATGGTACATTTTTCGATTAAGGCTGTCTTTTTCATAACACCTTACTTGGAAATTCTTAGCTACCCTCATGAATTCGCTAAACCTGTTAGACAAATCCTATAGTAAAAAATTTACTTAATATATTTTTACTGATGAAGTAGGTTCTTGTTTTTAACAGTTTTCACTGACCAGTTAGCATATCGAATTGGTCAGGCTGACGAAGGCAGCAAGACGTTTAGGTTTATGATATGCCCAATGGGCATTGCCCATGCAGTCTGCTTGAAAAAGTTCAAAAAGTTATCATATAATAATAACCTAATAGAGTTTATTCTAAAATGCAGTTGGACTTATTTTGCGTATTTAGAAAAGGTAGATGCGCACTTGATAATAAACATATGCGTAATTGATTTTTAATTCAATGTTGTTTAGTGTTATTTTATACATTACATTATGATTTATAAACAAAGTAAAAAAGAAATTTATTAAAAAATATTGAAAAAATACTTTGAACACAAATGTAAATTGTTTTATATCTTTTAAATACATTACATTTTAAATTACTTCACATAGAAGCTACACATTTTATAATTTTCAACTACAATTTGACAGTATATTTTGAGACCATAGTTCTATTTTGATAGGCTTATTTAAACAAAATGCGTAGTTGATAAAAATCCTTAGAATAATCCCTGTAACCTATAGTATGTAGTTCAATTTGAGTACAATTTATTAATAGAAGTTCCTCAATTATCATTAAGACAAAGCTCACATTAGATTAAAACTTAAAATAAATAATGACTCCTTAAGGAGGTTCAACATAAGCTATAACTTATCGAATAGGTTATGATAATAATCATTATCTTAAAAACTAAATTAATATGTATAAAATATTATTTCAAAAATCTTAATTAATTTAAATTTCAATAGATTTAACAAAATTTAATCTTGGTAGGTTACATACATTTATATACTTAAACCCGGCAACGACGGGTAATTCAGCTAGTAATAATAAGTTAATAGTAAGTAATATTAAGTTAATAGTAAGTACAACTATGAAATATTAAAACCAACTAGTGTAGTGTACCGAATTGTGAGTTCGACATGGTTGCACAATATTAGGATGTAAGGATTTTAGAGTTAGATTAATAACTTTATCAAAAATACTTATTACGGTATTACTGATATTTTATTTAACACTTTTTAATTTAACATCAACATAGACAAAGTAAATGATAGTAACAAATATAAGCGAAGCGTATAAACTGGATGGTTGGATACATTTGGTTGCTGAAAACAGCGATTTGCACGTGGTTCATCATATTACTTCTATTAATTTGTTTGTGGTTGTAAATGTAAATGTAATATTTACATAAATGTAAATTGTAATTACGTAGTAACTATAAAATACGTATGAAAAAATATAATGTATACATAGTACATCACACTCGAGTTGAAACTAAACATCTCAATAATATACTACTACAAAAAAAAATTATAACGAAACTGAACATTATTATTTAACAACTAAAATAAAATGACAATATATTATTTACATAGGAAGTATGTAGTTAAATTTTGAATAGTTGAATTCATAACT
The DNA here is from genome assembly GCF_003268045.1 of Sipha flava. Classification (NCBI taxonomy): domain Eukaryota; kingdom Metazoa; phylum Arthropoda; class Insecta; order Hemiptera; family Aphididae; genus Sipha; species Sipha flava. Next base: position 380,021 of record NW_020271757.1, on the reverse strand, counting down.
CATATTATTATAATAATATTATGGTATTAAGGCTCCCATACACGGTCAGTTTTGAAATACAATCAACATGATTGACATTCATGACTGACCGTATATATATATATATGACTGATAATGACTGACAGTCAAATTTTATGACTGATGAAATTCAAACATGTTTGAATTTTTATCATCAGTCAAGATGATTGACATTCATGATTGACGTTGTGTGTCTATGAATGTACAATTTATCAGTCGATCTAGTCGAATTGTGTGGAGCAGTCGAGTTTTGTTTGTCGTAAATTATGATCAGAGAATGAGTTTTTTTTCGTCAACCATTCTTTAACCCAGAATCTTTTCTCTCTATTTTTGGGCTTCTTTGAATCATCACACGCGAGATAAATGGTAATACCAATAAGTGCATCTTTATCCATTTTAATAAATTGACAAACTCAAAAATATTTATAAAAATATCTATAAATAAATATAGGTATATAAAAAAATAAATTAATGTACACAGCACAACTTTTGAACTGACAAAAAAAATTGAAAGATTGTCATTCTTGATTGATTGTGTATGGAAGTTATCAATCGTCAGTCAATGATTAGTCTCGACTGTCAATCACGTTGATTGTAATGCAAGATTGACCGTGTATGGGGGCCTTTATAGTGATTTGTTATGATATATTGATAACAGCCTATTGAGTAACTGTATGTAACAGCCAAACATTATGATAGTGGTGGATAAATTACGCGCATGCGCAGAATGCTTAAGGTGCATTCCTGTGTTTAGACGCTCCACTCGCGGTTAGGATGACTAGTGTTACCATAAAATATGAATATAAATATTGTGTTAAACAATAATCCAGTATGGTAAATGCCCACTATTTTAAATTAAAAAAAAATTCAATGATTTAGCTAACCTAACCTACCTATTTATTTATATTTTATAGATTCACTTTTATTTGAAAGGTTATTTCAATAATAAATGCAGCTGTATGAATTAAAAAAATCTAGATTTTATAATAATATTAACAATGCCGTCATATATATATGTCTATTTCGTGATTGGCATGGTCTTATCAATTTCATATAATGAATTATGCATGATAAAATTAATTTATTTTATCATGGAATTATGATACCGATTACATATTAAAATCATGCTTGTACGTTTTTCAGTCACACGTTTATATTGTTACATGTTAAGTATCATTTGAAGTTAAATTATAATTTTATATTATACCTTGTTGGTTTGCTGAATCGTGAGTTATACAAAAAAAAAAAAAAAGTAAATAAACAATGAGATACGCTCAAATGGTTATGGGACCTGCTGGCTGTGGAAAGGTATTGTTGTAAAATTAACTGGATTTACTAATTTAACAGATTTTTAATAATCAACTATAAACTTACTTTTAATTTATTATTTTATTAATACATGTCTATCCATCATTATATGTTCATAACAAACTTGGTTCAGTCATTTATTCACTATTATTCGTAATTTAATTGTTTAAAATACAATTAGTTGCATATTTGCTTACAAATATAAGTTACTACATTATTAGATTGGTAAATTCTGTATTTCATTGATAAATATTCAATTTTTATTTTAAATATTTATAATTTAACCTTTGAAATTTTGTTTAGTCCACATATTGTTCTGCTGTAGCACAACACTTTGAAAATGAAAGAAATTCAGTGATGGTAGTTAATTTGGATCCAGCTGCTGAACGTTTTGATTATACACCAACCATTGACATACGCGAATTAATTCATATTGATGATGCTATGGAAGATGAAATTTTGCATTTTGGGCCCAATGGAGGATTGGTATTTTGCATGGAGTAAGTGAATTATTACATAATAAAAATTTTATTTTTAACAAAAATTATTTGTTGCACAGGTATTTAATGGAAAACCAAGATTGGCTTAAAGAACAGTTGGGTGATGATGATGATGATTATATTCTTTTTGATTTACCCGGACAAATAGAATTGTATACTCATATGAAGACTGTAAAACAATTGGCTGAATTACTTCAAAATTGGGGATTCAATGTATGTTCAGTTATGCTGGTTGATTCTCAGTTTATGGTTGATGGGCCTAAGTTTATCTCTGGTAATATTTATTTTTATTTAGTGTCAATGCACATGGTTATATATTTATGTCATTTAAATGTAATTAATATTAATAAATTATAGGAACAATGGCTGCATTATCGGTTATGATAAATTTAGAATTGCCTCATATTAATGTTCTATCAAAAATGGATTTACTTAGTAAATCAGCCAGAAAGCATTTGGATAGGTAACATTTTTTTAAATACTTTTTGTTTGATTATTTAAATTGTTTGTTATAAAAAGTTAAAATTTAGTTATTTAGAACCAGATCCTCGTGCATTGCTATCTGATGTTAAAAATAATACTAGTTGGGGAAAAAAATACCGGTATTTAACTAAATGTATTGGCCAGTTGATTGAAGATTATAGCCTTGTACAATTTGTGCCTTTAAATATTAAAGATGAGAACAGCATTGCTGATTTACAACTTACTATTAATACAATGATTCAGTATGGTGAAGATCAAGATGTTCGTATGACTGATTTTGATCAACAAGATTCAGATGATAATGCGGGAGGTGTGGAAAATTTTGATTAAAATATTTCAATAAGCTTTTTTTTTTTTATCATCGTATTAATAAAATTGATAATATTACTTAATATTTAATTTATATTATTGTAAGTTTGCCTAACTATTGATAGTAAAAGACTGAATATGTTATAATTACTGTATTTTATATATTTATTTATAAGTAATTATAATATATAAATATTATTTAATCATAAGTAGGTATGTTTACTAACAATATATTTTTGAAGTTTTTTATATTCTATTTCATATTCTTTTTATTGACTTAGAATGTTTGTTTCTGCCTCCAAACTATGTTTTCTGTAAAGATATATTTGTATTATGAAAAGATTTTTAATGTAATTTTAAAGACTTTTTCTCTGTTGACTTCAGAATTACTAGTTCTCATTTAAAATTTATTATATAAGTAATAACTAGAACCCAGATTTATATACATTTATAAAGTGTCAAATATGATACAAATATGCAAAGAAAAAGTGGCTAAATATAAAATTATATGCATTATGTTACAATTTATAAAATGTGATTTTTTATTTTGAAAACCACACTTTTATACCAAATAAAATTCTAATTATTTTATTAAAAACAAAAAAAAATTATAATATCCACTGATTTATGTTTCAAATAATTTAAATCAATCTAAAACTTTTAGGAAACTTAAATACGAGAATATAAATAAAAAAAAAAACTAAAAATAAATATTTTAGATCGTTTGAAGTTACCTACTGTTAAAAAACTAATAGAAAACTTAAAAAAAATACCAATCTTTTAAAATAATATTCTGAAACTTAATACCTATCATCTCAATTCGTGCTCTATTCGAGGAGATTACAGAATTTACTGTAAATTAAATAGATAATTTATTAAAAACCCATTAAATATAGGTGTTATATGCATTTATGAACAAATATGCAATAACCCTTGAAATATGCAAAATATAATATAAAATGCAATATAAAATTTGGTGTTTAAATTCAGTGTGATATGAATCGTTGTCATTTCAAACCTCCATAGACGTGCATACACTTAGTACAAATATGCAAATGCATATAAATTCAGGCTCTAGTAATAACTTATAAATTATAAATATTCTGTATGTTTCTAGTTACCTGTTTCCTTTATGATTTGCTTTTTTACTTCGCAAGGCAGCAGTTATATTGCCACATACAATTGATTGGATGGTTAGTTTGGGTTTTACATTTTCAATTTCTTTTTATTCAAATCACCAATATTTAAAAATATAAATATACTTAGTTATTGTTAATATAACTAAAATAATTTAAATACATTTTTTTACTCACCTGCTGTTTGATTTCCATTAAATTGTTCCAGATTTGGTAAAATTTCACGTATATTTTTCTCAAAATTTTCAATTTTTGCTACTGGGCATCCAGTTAAAGATAAACAGCGTAAATGTTCACAAAAATTTAAAAAATGTAGTCGTGTCAAATTCATTATTTTATTCCTACAAAATTGGCTTAGTTAAAATCTTAAATAGACAAACTAATATAATTTATACTTAGATAGATCCAAATTAACAAGTTTAATCAGTGTAGAGCATAGCATTAAGTCATTAATATCATTGTCTGGGGCATACAACACTTCTACATTCGGTATATTCCAAATTCCATCCAATGATTTAAGATTACAGGAAGCTACTTTTAGGACTTTTAAATTATTAAGTTTAAACGCAAAATCTCTGTATAGAAATATTGTGTTGTAAATAAAATTTCTTCAGTTTATCTTGTAATATTTGTAATTACCTGAATGATGGAAGAAAACTATCCGTTAAATCAAGCTCTACTAAATTTGGTACGTATGTACCCAACATACACAAACGGTTTACTGACATGGGTGCCTGTAATTTCAATGAAGTGATTTGATCCAAATTTCTATTTTTGACTGTATCCTCCTTATAATTGAAAAGATAGTATAGAATATATTAATTACTTATAAATTGTAATTTATAGTTAATATTTAGATTTTATATTTAAAATTAGTAACATTTATTGCATTTGTAAAACCATTTTTAAATGAAAAATATTGAATATGATTTTCAAAATAAATTAAATAGTATTTTGGTAAAAACAAATTTTAATTAAATAATAAATTGAATAGTTATGAAATATCATCATATTATTTAACATATTGTGTTAAAAATTGTATATATATATTAAAAAAATACTTCTGTTCTTGGTTTGATAATATACAAAATAGTTGCTGATTGTTATATTTTTTAATATAAAAGTTGGTAAACTTCATAATGGACCACGTAACAGCTTATCGGTTTATTATAAAATCAATTATCTTGTAAAAATAAAGTTTTTGAAGATTACAGTTATAATTTTATTTAAAGTATAAAATGGCTATAATATATTTCTTATATTAAAAATGTAATAATTAATATGAATTCATATTCTTATAAATAACATTTAAAAATTAAATTTTATGTTTGAGTAGGTTAGGTATCTACTAGATATAACAAAATAAGAATAAATCTATAAAATATAATTTTCGAAGGTTATTTATATGAATACTAATGCATATTAATTATTAAACTTTTAATTGTAATTAATTAAATATACTATTCATTAATTTAGTGTTAAATTTTTTATGCAGGTTAGTATAAGTTGAGATATAAGATTTTAATTATTATCCTTAAGTTAGATTAATACAAATTGTAAATTACCTATTTAGCTTAACTTTAATTCAGTTACTTTGATAGACACAGGAAATATAAGTTTTTTAATTCATATATATTATCTTAATTTATTTTCAAATTACATTGTTGGATTATTAAAATTTAATTTTTTTTTATGAAATAATTTCTGTATACCTACCAATAATGTTGTTATACCCATATTTCTATTGTTATTGTTTACTTCATCTAAATATGATTCCATATTTTTATTGCATATATGATTAACTTATTTACACCTATATTAAGTTACAATTAAGTATTTTCTTTTTATACTGTCTTTGAATAAACATTTAGGGCTTAGGCATATCATTTGGATTCATTGCTTAAAAGTTTCTATGGTTACTGTTGTTGAATCATTATTCACGTTTAACAAAATTCCCCATCAATAAAATGAGTTTAACTTGCACTATTAACATAATATTATTAAATTGTATTTTATTATTCATACCATTTTGAATAAATGCAGTAAAGTTGTGTAGGCTAAGGATGGGCAACTCATAATAACTAAAGCGCTAATTTTTAGAAGCTTAAAATCTAGTGGGCCATAGTAAAGAAAGCAAAAATTAAAAAAAGGTCATTAAAAATTACAATTCGTTTTCTTCATCAGCTTATCGGCCCATTAAGTGTTTTCGCTGCCATCATAAAACCATTCCATTTCTCTCTATCATGTGCGTCGTCAAAATGACTCTTCTATATTTTTGATATATTGAGCTATAACGTCCACCCATCGGGTCCTTGGTCTTCCTAATAGAGTTTTTTATTTATTTTGTTGACTAAAACTTCTTTTATTACCTGTCCATTCGCTCACCAAATATGGCCGAACCATTATTCAAGTCATTTCGTTTTTATATATGATATAATATTTGACCTCCCCGGTCTTAAACCGTGCTGGCTATTGTCTTAAATGTTATTGATTGGTTTAATCATATGAGTTAAAACCAATTTTTCTAATAATTTACCAATTTGTTCTAGACCAAAGATAGGGCGATAATTTTTGACATTAGATTTATTGCTTTTTTTGAAAACTGGGGTGACAGAGCTTTTTTTCCAGATAGATGAAAATACCCCTTCCTCAAGTGATTTGTTATATAAGATGAATATGGGATAAGGTATGGAATTAGCTAAGTTTGACAAAAAGTAACCTGAAACCCCATCAGGGCCGGGGGACCTACATTTTATAAGTGACCGTAGACCATCAGATACCTCATTAAGAGAGATACTGTATTTAGTGGGGATGATATGATCAAATTGATAAGTTGAGGCGAAAATGTTAGATTCATCAGGTGGATGAACGGGTGAAGTGTTATATACAGAGGAGAAATAGTCTGAGAATAGATTAGCAATAGCAGCACCGTTATTAGCAGTAGTATTACCTAAGAATACAAAATTGGGTATACCATGAGACTTGGTATTAAAGTTAACCCAACTCCAAAAATATTTCGGGTTACTTATAATATCACTTTCTGACCGGTGTATGAAATCATGAAAAACAATTTTAGACTGTGATTTATATTGAGCTCGCAACAAGGAGAATTTTTCATAATTTGATTTACTTTTATTTTTTATATAAATTGAATGGGCTTTATTTTTCTTCCAAACAAGAGTTTTGAGTCCTTTATTAAACCAATGAGGGAAATCAAAGGAGTTGCTTATGGTTTTTTGAGGGACAAAAGAGTGTAAAGCTTCTAAAAGTGCGTGTTGGAAAACAAGGGAAGCTGACTCAGTATTGAGGTGTCTAAAAGTATTCAACCAATTAAAAGAATTAAAAAATAGGTTAGCATTAATATTATCACTTTTCTCATAGTTGAAAATTATTTTGTCATTTTTAAGAATAGGCTGAAAGATAGGTAATCGAACATTTATTTGAATTGGAGGGTGGCAAGGGTCAATAGGGACAAACGGGTCATCGTGAAGATTTATGGAGTTCTCAAGGAGATTAGAGAACACCAAATTCAGAATATTTCCATGAGCATTAATGATAGAATTTAACTGATATAGATTTAATAAAGAGCAGCTCTCAATAAGATAACTTCCTACTTGGGAAGAAAGGAAGTTGACACACTTAAACCCGTACTTGTCATTTACCCAGGATAGGGAAGGAATATTATAATCACCGCAAATGATAAGTTTACAGTTCGGAAAAGAAGAGTCAATAGACTCTATGACTGAGAGGTGATTTAAGTATAACTGTATGTCACTATTTGGTGGAAGGTATACAGCACAAAAAATAATCAATAGGTCACCGACTATGACTATGTTAAACAAAGACTTGTTCTACGTTTAAAGTATCAATATTTAACAATGTGGAATTAAAAGTTTTTTTAATAGCGACGATAACTCCTCCACCACGACTATGAAAACTAGATGTTTCAGTTCTATCGCATCGAAATACGTTATGCTGGGTGAAGCCTAACTCATTGTCAAAGAAAGTGTTATTTAACTAAGTCTCAGTAAATATTATAAAATCATGAGTAGATGAAGGTATTGAACATTTTAATAAATTTAATTTGGTTCTTAGACCACGGACATTTTGGTAGTAACCAGAGAGATGAGAATTAATACAAACAGAAGGCTTATTAAAAAATTCATTTGATTTATGATTATTGAACATTGATTTTAACTTATTAATATAACTATGACTATAGGGCTTCACCCTATCATTTAATTTTTTTTAATATTTATAATTTTAGGAATTCCATTGAAGTATTAAACTTTTATATCCTTTTCCCCTGCCTCGAATCTGCTCTTGAAATTCACGTATACTTCCTTTATGTGGCGGCGTTTTGCTTGAGTGCGGTCTTTGACGAGGGAGATATTATGTACAGCGGTTGGAGATTCACGTTTTATTTTCATAAAGAACTTTAAAACTCTATCAGCATCATAGGGATTCCGTAAAATCAACTTAATTGGCCTTTGATTTGATGAAGATGGATGACCCAATCTTAAAATGTTAACTATTACATCCGAGTTGATAGATAGTAGGGTAAAAAACTCGTTAACTTTATTATTGTCGTGAGTTATACGCTCTTTAGCAACCGTTGCAGTAGATTCCTTAATACCATGTAAGATAACATTAAGAGAGCGCTTTTGGAAATCAAAAACCTCATTCCTGACAATCAAGGAAAAGTCCATGGAGTTGGTGTCCAAAACTAATTTTTGGGATTCTAATGCTTTAACTCTGTCTTCGAGACACTGCGCTTTATTTTGACACTCAGATAGAGCCGAGTTTAATTTGTCTAAATGCGTTGATAAGTCGTCAATACGAGAATTAATTAGTTATTTATAATATAATATTTTTTATTAGTTTATAATTTATTATTATTAGTTTATAATATAAAATGCTAAATACAATATATAGGTACATGTATATAATATTTCATAAGACTATACGATTATTACATTATATATTTAGTTCAACTTCCTCCAAAAACTGCCTAAGGACGTAACTATTACAATATAATATATAGTTTATATTAATTATGTATAAACTGTGGACCCACCCCAGAAAAAATTGAAAATACGCCACTGTATTTAATACATTTAGTTTTATGATTGAACCAATAAAATAAAATAATAAGTGCCTAATACCTACAGAAAAGTTAGCTATACTGATATGGATACAAATTATATTTAGATATTTAATTATTTAGTTGGAGTTCAATGCTAGAGAAAAATATTATATCTACATTTTACGATCAACGTGAAAAATTAGAAACTGATAATCGCTAAAATGTAATGAAGTGATTTTAAATTGTAGCCATATAAAAATAGTAGGCTGCCCGCCAGTTGCTCATCTCTGGTATAGGTATAATACACAGGTGCTAACTCTGGATATATCAGATGACATAGGCCCTTTTCAGACACCGTTACTTTCAGCATTACCTCCACTACATAGGTAGGGCTGCATGCACTGCCCGTGCTGTTTAAACACCTCGGAGCACACCTTGTTCCGGTGTCCGAACTGGGACGGCCTCTGCGAAGAGCTTCGTGCCCACCTTGTCCGTTCTTCTGCAGTCGAAGACATCCTGAACATCTTGTGCGGGCCAGTCTTCGAGGACTTCCCGGTGGACCATCAGGAGAGGCAAGTCGCCCTCAGGGAGGCAGGGAGACCTTCAGAATCTTATATAAGATGGCTGTGGATATCCTGACCACCAAGGAATAAGGAGAAAGGGTGTGGCAAGCCGCAGAAGCCAATGGTCGGTGGTATTTCACTACGGGTGTCGAAGGTGGCGGGCTGAGCCTGTCCCGCAAAGAGGCAATCAGTTTGTGATGTCTAGGACGACTGGCTTAGGGAGGTCTGCGAATAGGCTCTCCGAACGAGATGTCTAGGGTGATGAACCTAGGTCGGCCCAAGAAGATACTACTACGTCGTTGTAGATATATATTAAATATTAATTCTAGTTTTGTAAAGGGGATAATGCGGAAAATATCCCATGTATCCCCATGTAAGTTGTATGTACTTATTTTTTCGGGCCCATGTTCTACACATACACACCAGCACCCGCTGAGGAAGGTAGTTCTCGGACTCTCGAGAGCTTTTCAAATTTGTATATATTGTATATGATTTAATTTTACTCAATTATCGATGTTTCATAAGGGTTATAATTATGTTTCATAAGCAATGTGAAAACAGTTCGGCCTCTATGTAGTGATTTACTATAAAAAAAAAGGTTTAATCGTAACATGTAATGCTATTGAAACTGGGTTCTCGTCAATTATTTCCGTGCCATCGCGCCGTCGTTAGTCGCTTTACACCGTCATCTGCGAATTTGCAGGTATAAAAAATTGTATAATTGAATTAGTTTATAAAAAAACGTACTATTAAATTAAGTTAAAAATATTAACTAAATATTAAATTAAGTATTAAGTATAATTAATTTTCCAATAAAAGGTTTCTTTTTTTGATAAAATTTTTTATAAAATGGTCACGGGCCGGTTGGAACACTTTCGCGGGCCGCGGGTTGGGCACGCCTGATCTATAATGTAGCTTAATTGTTCCATTCTCCTCTTAAAACGGAAAGTGGAACACGTGGACAAAATTTCAGCTAATTTGGTACAACAAATTGAGGCTGTGCGAAATTTTTTATGACTAGATAATACTTTGTCTGGTTTATTAATCACAGATGTGACAGTTACATCATTATTACGTCCAATATCTGTGTTATTAATAAAGACATTTTCTTTAATTGCTGACAGGTGATTTAAGTAGTAATTTCTAGTCCATCTAATATCACATAATTTTTTGCAGTACAGAGGAACATTTTCTTCTCTTCTTTTATGAAAAATATGATGATATGGAAGACGCATAGACAAAAAAAACTGCAACTACAGGAACTAATAGTTGTATTTCCTAAGGATGTTGTATTATTTGCAACTATTTGCTTTTTTAAGAATTCAAAAGATTAAGGGATCAAATATTTAAAATAGTTCTGCAAGTTTATATCTTCAAATCCAATAGTTGGGTATTTTTGTACTATTTTTATGGCTGTGTTATCTCTTTCAGTTCACACACATTTTAAAATTATGAACAATTTTTTAAAAAATTCTTCTAAATTAGAAAATGTAAGAATGACTGACTTAAGTTTTCCATTAAAGCTTTCAAGTCTGTTATTAGTAGTGTTTGAGTAGTTGTTTGGGAGAACACCCATTGTTCTCTGATGTTATGCCAGTTTTTGTTGAAATAGTAAATAATTTGATGAGGGGCTTGAGATGTAAGATGACAATATAATGTATTATACTCCTCTTCACTTTTAGAATAGTACATTTCTTCGATTTTTTTTTAGAAAAATCTCTTTCATCTGAAATTATACCCATTTTATCGCATGTTATTTCTCTGTTAAAAGTTCTAAGAGTATGGAACAAGCATATATTTAAGTTGGCTTGAGGAAATAATGATTTAATAACAGATCTTTCTTTTAAGGCTTTGTCAGTAATAAACACTCTAGTGTTGACTGTAGCAAGGTTATTATTTTTGAAACAAGTAAAAAACCATTCTAAGGTTGATTTCTGTTCATCAACGAGGAGGCCAATGGCCGCAATTTCACTTTGGCCATTTCCATCTTCAATAAGAAGAACATAAACGGGTATTTTAATGTCAATTAATTTAAAAGTTGCATCAGCACATACAACCTAAAAAAATTAAAATTAAATATTATTAATAGTTATTTAGGATACTTTACTCATTAATGCATAATTCTGTTTGTTTTCTTTAAACTTTTTGAATTGTATAAGGTACTACCAATAACATAAAGTCTGAAAAGTATACTATTGTAGCATTGTAGCTATAGGCAAACTGTTGGATAGGCTATAGGCAGTCAGCTTTATATATATATATAGCTCTCTTATTTTAAGTATCTAATTTAAGTTTTATAGCATCTAAGTATTTTTTCTTACTTCTGGAAAAGACTGAAATTCATTAATCATCCCGTTGTCCTGCATGAAAAGACCTTTAAAATTATTCTCTTCATCGGTAAGAAGTTCAATCTGACATTTATACAATATACGTAGGTCGTGAATTATATTAGTAAAACTTTTTAACTTAGTTTTCACTAAACCATTTATTAATAATTTTTTTTTTTTATTACTTTATTTATATTTCCACAATCTGTTACATAGTTTGAACAATAATTGAAATTAATGAAATAGATAACTATGGCGTGAAGGACGGATTAAAGATACCTTCCAGTGAAGGCATTTTTACAGTTAAAGATGAGAAAAAAAAAGTGTTAAACAATGTTAGAAAATATCATAAGGAAGGATAAGTGGAAATAGCAAATGTAGATATAGAAAGAAGAACAAAAGGAGTTAGATTGGTCTAGACTAATAGGTCCCTACATCACTGCCTTTTCAACCTTTTTTGTGGGTTGCCGGGTATATTTATAGACGCAAGTTCTTTGATTAAAGGATTTTTGTGGTTTTGTAGGTTGAAATTAAAACGTCTGTAGAAGGTCTTAGCTACATCGTTGACAAGAGAGATGGTTAGGTCGTTATGTAATGTATGATTTGATACGTAGAAGGGTGCTTTGGTTATAGCACGGAGGATTTTCGACTGGAAACACTGGATACGGTTGACATTTGTAGGTTTTGCGGAGCCCCATAATTGGATTCCGTACGTCCAAATTGGTTTTAAGTAGAGTTTATATATTAATAATTTAGTGGATAATTTTATATGATGAGAAGTAAGAAGAGAACGGAGAAGACAAAAACGATCGTTTAGGGTTAAGAGCTTATTACGTATATGTGGAGCCCAGGTGAGACGTTGATCGATGGTGATGCCTAGGTAGCGAATGCATGGTGCGACAGGTAAAATTTGTTCATTAAGGGTGATAGGTGGACATTTTTTCTTCCTAAGAGTGAAGGTACAATGTATGGATTTAGATTCATTAATTTTTACTCCCCATTCCTTATACCATTGTTCGAGGAGGGAGAGATGTTCTTGGATGTTGAGGGAGGCAGTGATTGGGTTGATATTGTTGGTTATTATTGCCTTATCATCGGCAAAATCACCAACAACCCAAGTGTGCTTGATGGTTTGGACCCAGTAGTTTGAATTCTAATTTATATAATTCTTTGTTTGGTAGGTATTATTTTTTGAATACATAATTACATATAAAATATTAACTTCTATTTTTAATACTAAGTGATTGAGCATTAAAATTATAGTTTTTTTTTTTTTTTTTTTTTTTTATTTTATTTTACAAATGCACATACACAATCTATACATTTTTGCACAATAAGCGTATAAGATAAGAGTAATAAAAAAACATGGATTGCTTGAGGAAGAAGCCACCCATTAGTGGCACTTACTTACTTGGCGTTATATTTAGGGTAATTGCGGTATAATTAATTTAAATGGTCACGACACCATTTCCTTTTAAGTCTACGTTGTGGATATCTCGGGAGTGAGAAGGTATGTAGCTCTTTTATTAATGGATTAGGGTGATTTTCAAGTCTGTCGAAAAAACGTTTGTTTCACTTCAATTACAACGGGTAGGATATCTAGATCTTGGTGAAGAGTTTCATTAGAGACGTAGAAGGGAGCGTTAGCGATTTTTCTAAGGGTAATATTCTGAAAGACTTGAATTTTGTTTAAATTTGATTTTTTGGCCCATCCCCAGAGTTGTAATCCGTATGTCCATATTGGCTTAAGGAAAATTTTGAAAACAAGTAGTTTTGTTTTTAAGCTAGTTAATTTATTTTTTGATAAAATTGTTTTTAGCGATCTAGATCGAGCATTAAGGATTAATCTTTTAGCTCTTATATGTTTGTTCCAAGTTAATTTTTGGTCAAGGATTAATCCTAAATATTTAACAGCATTGAGTGGTGGGATAGGTATGTTATTTATTGTGACATTTGGACATTGACCGTGTCTAAGGATAAAAGTTGTATGAACCGAATTGCTGTGATTTACTTTTACACGCCATTTTTCATACCATTTGGATTGTAAATTTAAATGAGACTGTAAATTAGTAGAGGCTATGATTGGATCGTTATGAATTGAAAAAATTACTTTGTCGTCTGCGTAGTCAGCAACAGTGGTGTTTGGATTTGTTGGCTGATCAGAGGCATATATGTTAAAGAGCAAGGGGGAGAGGATTGTTCCTTGAGGTACACCGGCGAAAATCGGGGTTATATTTGAAGTTGATGAGCCGTAACGTATTTGGAAGTGTCGATTTGTAAGATAGGTTTTGATTAAAAGAAAGAGCAGTGGGGGTAAAAAATTGCGAAGTTTAAACAGTAGACCCTCGTGCCATACTTGGTCGAAGGCATGGGATATGTCTAAGAAGACAGCTGTGCAATAGCATTTTTTTTCGAGAGATGTACTTATAGTATTAACCACTCTATGGACTTGGTGTATCGTGTTATGTTTAGCTCTAAAGCCAAATTGTGCAGGAGGGAGTATATTGTTTTCAAGTATATGAGGAGACAATCGTTTGAGAATTAGCCTTTCACAGATTTTTGAAAGGTATGGTAAGAGACTGATAGGTCTGTACGAGTTCGGGATATCTGGAGGTTTTTCCGGCTTGGCAAACATGACTATTTGTGAAAATTTCCAGCTTAGTGGAAAATATGAGAGTCTTATGATTGCGTTGTAAATATAGGTTAGGAGCACAATAGCCTTTTTTGGCAGCCATTTAGCGACTTCTGCTGTGATCAAATCGAAGCCAAGAGATTTCTTACGAGAACACTTAATTATGATGTTTTTACTTCGTTGGGTGTGAAGTATTTTACAGGGCAAGCTGGTGGTAGTGGAGAGTTTAGATGTCTTTCAACATTTTTTAAGTGTTGAGGAATAAGGATATCATTATGTGGTTGGAAGGTTTCACATAGATGAGATTGAAAAACAGCGGCATTTTCGTTATCTGTGATAGCTAAAGTATTGTCTGCATTTTTTAGTGGACACGATGGAGTTTTGTATTTAAGCATTCGCTTGGTTTCTTTCCTGAGACTACCATTTGTACTAGATAAGGATTGTAATTTTTGTTCGAATTCATTTGTTTTATGTTTAGCTAGGACCTTTTTCAGTGAATTAGCTAATTTATTGTATGCTGATTTGTGGGATGGGATCCGGGATGCTTGGTATCTAGCTCTAGCTCTGCGTTTTTCTACTATAAGGCTCCGAATTTGTTCGGGAACGAGTTGGAAATTAGAATGAGTGTTAGGTGGATTGTCTAGTTTGGTAGCTGCCCAAGCAGCTGACTGTATGAGAGTCGTTAAATTATTTACTGCTTCGTCAATATCGAGATTAGATTTTAGTTTGACTTTGAGATTTATTTGTTCGTTTAATATATTTTGAAATTGTAAACGGTTATTTTGGGGAGAAAATAATCTAGGTGTTTCAGTACGAGTTAGTGGGGTTGCAGAAATATTGAGTAGTACTGAGGAATGATCCGAATTTAGATCTAATATATTATTAACAGAACAGTATAAACTGCTGGGTATTTTTGCAACAAAGATGTCCAGAATATCTGGTTTTTTTCTAAGGGATGAAGGCCAGTAAGTGGGTTTTGGTGGAGAAAGTATATTAAAATTATTTATGTTAATAAAATTATGTAGAACGACGCCACGAGGGTTGTTTACGCGGCAGCCCCAAGCTTAATGCTTGGCATTGAAGTCCCCTCCTATAGTAAAATTATTCTTAACTATGTTAAAAAAGTCTGTAAAGATGATATTAGTTATATTATGTCGGGGAGGAGAGTAAAAAGCTCCTATGGTAATTGAAATACTATTCAGTTTAACCAATATCATACAAGACTGTATATGGTCATGACAGTAGTTGGGGAGTGGTTGGAAATGAATAGTGGATTTGACGAAGATCGCTACACCGCCATGAGCTGTGTTGTCTGGATGGTTAACTTTTAGTAAGATGTACCCGGGTATGTGGAAATTGGAATATTTAGTACAATGCGTTTCGGTAATGAGCGCAATGTCTAGACGTCTGTGATATAATACATTTTGTAACTCGTTAATATGGTTTTTGAGACCGTTTGCGTTTTGCGTTAAATTGTAAAATTACGAGTGATTTGTTAGTGGCTAACCTATTCATTTTTTTTATCTAATAAACTGGAAATAACTTTAGTAAGTAATGTAATTAAAGGGTTATTTAGAAGTTTAAATTCGTTTAGGAAACTTGACATTTGTGTATTTGAATGTATAATTAATGGAGTAGTATTTTGGGGAGGAGGTTGATTCTGAGTGGCTTGAGCATACGTTTGAGAATAAGTTGGATGATTGGGTGGAGTGTCAGTTGGTGGGTGGCTGTCTTTAACATTATTTGGCTTAAACTTAAGATTATGTTGATTAATATTATTTGTATTTGGTTTCTTACGGAGCTGGAGCTCTTTGTATGTTGAACAGCCCTTGCAGTTCACCGGGTGAATGCCGGAACAAAGGGCTCATCACATAGGATCTTGACGCGAGTTTGGGCAGGCAGATAAGTGATGATTGTTTCCGCAGCGGACGCAACGAGGTATATATCCGTAATATGCTTTGGTGTGACCATAAGCTTGACAGTTTTGACATTGGCTTATGATCTTAGGCTTGTGAGGCTCTTCAATTTTAATTTTTGTATGTAATAAGGAATCCAGTTGGTATATACCTTGTGAGAAATCTGTGGGTTCTAAGTCGATGAAGAAGAGTGGAAGGGGTGTTTATTGATTAGGTATAATACTTGAGTAACTTGCCTTACTTCGAATAGTCGTACTTCCAGTTAGGTTAGGTTAGTCGGAGTAGAGGGGTGTAGGTTGCGCAGAACTACACGAGTTGGTTTATCTTCGTTTAATTGGTAAGTGTGGAACTCGGCTTTTTCTTTCTTTAGAAAATGCACTACAGTTGTTTGTGCATCATCGTGACGGTCGTCAAGGATTCGCCAAGACCACCGTCGGCACCCCTCTTTTTTACCCCCACCGGTGACGCGCACCCGGTCGCCCGGGCCGTCGATCGCGATGGTGTGTGGGGAAAAACTTGTTTTCGGTTCTGGATATTCGTTCGCGTTCGGCCGGCGGATAATTATCGTGCCTGCGCCACCTTTTCCGTGTGTGTTGTCTTCTTAAGGTCGATTCCTTCTTTTTTGTACGCGAGTGTCGTTTTGTCGTGCGTTTTTGATCCGCCACCGTTGGTCGATCTCGTTTGTGTGTCACCGCGTGTAGTGTCAACGCGTCTTTTTTTATATACTATAGACCTCGTGGTCACTTTCGCAGCCTTGCGTCCGTACGCCCTGTTTATCGCGTCGGTTGATTGGTGGACAGTGGTATTGTGCCATCACCGTGCACCGTGTTTCACGAACTCGCTTTTGTGTGTGTTAGATACCACCTCTTCGAGTGCGTTTCCCGTACGTTAACCTGTTTTTCGGTCGCGATCACTTTAGTAACGTTGGCGTCCACGTGGTTTTCACCCGTGGTCCTTTTTACAAGTCGGTTCGTGGTGCGCGTCGTGTACACCAGTAGTACCAACTTCGTTCCCGACACAAGCCATCCATTGCCACGAGTGTTGTCTGTTGCGGTCTGCTGGTTGGTAACACTACGTATTTACGCTGCCATCTAGGGGACAGGTGTAACGATTTTCAGTTAGACCCTTATCACCACCACCCGAGATAAGATTGTTTTTATTTACTCATTGTCTGTAAACTTTAATAATAACAAGTGTGGTTTGTGCCCAAGGGCCTATTATTTATTGGTCTATTATTTCTATGGCCCTTTGTTGTCCTTAAACACCATCATCTCCTCCTCTCACCATATTACTTAATATTCTTCAGAGCGCACGTTCGCGAGTGTCGCGCGGCCGGCTGGCGATCAATATTTTTCAACAGCTCTGCGACGGTGCGTACAAACAACAGTTCTATAAGAATCTGGGTTCGATGTTTGAATTTTTAATTTGTCCGTAGTAGATTTGCAATAAAAATTATCGACGCCAATTAAATTTATTAGTTCGGTACATAAGCCCGGGAAATCTTCGACTCCTTTAATAAATATTGGAGGAGGTGGCTTGATGGCGGGATGAGCAGGGGCTGAAGCGGTGGGTTGTGATTCTTCGAAGATAATATCTTCATTGGATGTTTCAGCTGCGCTGAGTAATTCAAATCTGTTCGGTAAAGAGAACAGTTTTTTTTTATGTTGCACTTTTGGAGATAATGGGGGATCAGAATTGGAGGAGGAGAGATTTCTTTTCTTTGTTTTGATCCATTTATCGTTTGTTGAGTTATTACTCAGTTTAGGCAAAGTTGTCATAGAACGCTTATCTGGTAATTGTTTATCTTTTTTGTCCTTAGTTGTTGAGCCCATAATTACCCAATTAATTTTTAATTGTCATATATCAGTAAAATTTTTATTATGATAGGAACACGAGTGTAACGCAGGTCCAAAGGTCACCGCAAGTACGGTGCCTTGGAAGTAAGATTATTTATACAATCAGATACTGAACTATTTAGCGCACTTATAGTTAAAATGTACCAAACTGGGTACTCCCTGTACACATATATATATAACATATATCCTTGAAGAAATTAAATGCGTCCTGACATAGGTCTGTCCAAAAAAATGGTTGACCCTGTTTTAATAGTTCGGTTAATGGTTTTGCCATTTTGCTGAAATGTTGGATAAACTTCCTGTAATAACCCACCAATCCAAGAAAGGATTTAATATCTTTTGCATTTTTTGGAGTAGGGTAGTTAGCAACACATTCCACTTTTTTCATATCTGGTTTTACGCCTTCTTTCGTAATGGTATGTCCTAGATAATTAACCTCGTGCCTCATGAATTCGCATTTAGGCGGTTGTAATTGAAGGTTGAATTTTCTTAATCTTGTAAAAACTTCACGAACTGCTTCATGTGTTCTTTTAAGGTTGAACTTACGACTATAATGTCATCTAAATAAACGAAAGTTCTGTAGCCGTTAATACCTTGTAACACCCTGTTCATCAACCTTTGAAAGGTTGCTGGCGCACCTTTGAGTCCGAAACACATTCGGTTAAACTCGTAGTGTCCTTTATCCGTACTAAACGCGGTTTTTTCCTTGTCGTTCGGATGTACTGGTATCTGGTGATAACCATTCACCATATCTAAACAGGTGAAATATTTGGCTTTCCCTAATTGATCTAAAATTGAAGTTACGTCTGGCATCGGAAAAGCATCTCCTGCTGTAAGACTATTAATCTTTCTGAAATCAACCACAACTCTATATTTTTTTGATCCTGATGAGTCTGCTTTTTTAGGTACTGTTAATAGAGGAGCATTCCATGGACTCTCACTCGGGCTGACGATCTCATCTTGTATGAGTTGCTCCACTTGCTTCTCTATTTCTGCTTTTTGTGAATATGGGAGGCGGTAAGGCCTCTGATATATTGGTTGGGTCACACCAGGTGTTTTTATTTCATGCATAGTTGCCTCGGTGCATCTTATTTTATCTCCTTCTAGAAAAAAAATATCCGAGAACTCACTACATAATTGCTCTATGGTTTCTTTTTCCTCCCTATTCATATGATCACATTTTATAGCGTCCTTTATTAATTGAATACGATCAAATTTATTTTTGGGAACTTCGGTAGTTTGTATACTGTTGATTGTCACAACATCAAAAATCTCGTGTGATAATTCTGAAAGTTTTGGTGCTGTTATTGTTTGAGGCTCTTCTGTTGCATTCATGACATTAAGAAGTATTTCTTGGTTTTTTACTAAATTTAATACGTTGGCACATAATATGTTTTTACTTATCTCTTGCGCATGAACGAGGATAGTTTGTTGTTCGGTTACATTTTTATCATCGACTTTGACCGAAATTATCATTTCACTGCGTGGAGGTATTGTACTGACGACGTCTGTCGACGACATCATCACCCCTTTGCTAACATCAATGATCATTTGGTTGTTCTTTAAAAAAGGATTACCTAGAATACCATCGCCGGTGATCGGGAAAGTTGTGTCGACTACTTGGAATTCTGTTTCGTATTCTCTGTCGTTCACTAAAACCGTTAACATTACACTGCCCATTGTATTTACTAATTGATCATTAATACCTTGTATGCTGTATATTTTTGTGTTCGATACTAGTAGATCGTCTTTAAGGGAACTTAATTTTATTAAATTGAGTTATGCGCCTGTATCTATTAGTAATTTCGCTGACTCTTTGATGCATTGTGGTATATTATATGTGGCATAATTGTTTGCTAATTTTATTTTAAATGTTAATATTCTTGATTTTGGGCTATTATTCTTAGTTCCCGAACCGGACGGATGCCCGCCACGCCCGGTTCTGAGCCATTTCCCGACGTAGTCGGCTGATTTTGCATACCTTGATTCACTTTTCTTGTGTCTGCGTTTTTCTTTCTGTAACATTCCTCTAATGTGTGGTTAGTCTTTTTGCAGAAGCCACAGAATTTTGGTTTCGAATCTCGGTTTAATCTGTATGCCGCATTTTTTGTTTGTTTATCTCGCTGACCTGTATCTTCATTACGCTTTGTATGTTTACATTCATTTGTATTATGGTTATTTTTTCTACAATTTCTGCAATATTTTCCAATATTGTTGCTGTAAGGTTTACCTTGTAACAGTCGTTGTGTTTCTTTGTGCGAAAGGAACATTTTTTCTTCTTCTATACTTTCTTTAATCGCTTCTTCCAATGTGGAAAGGTTTCTAGACTTTATTATATTCCTAATATTTGGCGACAATCCTTCAATGTAGGTTGTTAATGTTATTTCTCTTATATAGCCGTGTATAGCTTTAGTGTCTGAAGTAGATCTCCCCTTAGCACTAACGTTGCAAAGTTCGTGTAATAGTTTCTCTACTCTTGACGTATAGCTTTGTACGTTTTCTCCTATTTGCATTCTACATGATGTAAGTTCTACCTGTAAATGACCTGCAGTGCGCTTGGCGCAGAAGGCGACTTCTAAGAGCCCTTTTAGCATGTCCCTTGATGATATCTCCCTATATTGTCTAACTGCGTAAGCCTTGCCTGTCAATTTCTGCTGAATAGCTCGCAAAAGCAAAGGACGAGTTTTTTCATCAACGCCGTTCATTACAAAATCACAAGCGTCGATAAATGGATATACCCGCTGTGGGTCTTCCCCGTCGAATATAGGTACTAACTGTAACGCAGAATCGAAAGATAATGTGGCTGCCATTGTATTACTCGGTCTTAATATTGAAGTATTGTCTCTAGGATTTATCGAGAAAAATAGCCTATCAAAGCTTTTAGAACGCCTACCGTGTCTTAGTTTTCGAGACCTAGTGTTTCTCCTATCGACTGATGGTGATTCTAAGCTTACCCGTCGGGGAGGGACGTAATCGGTGTCGTGATCTGATAAATCGGAACTACTAGTAGTATCACTAAACTTAAATCTATCGACATAAATTATATGATAAATTGATTAAACTTACAGTAATAATTGTATGATACTCATCGCGTTTACTGTATTCATCTCTCTAGAATCACTTAATGCCGTACTCTGATTGACCGCGTAGATTTCCCGTAGTGCCGTATCGCGATGCTGTTGCTGGTTAATTGACTTGTACACCCTATATGGCTGGACCCGAAGACGCTCCCACGGAGACTTGCTGTTACTTCTTTGAAGTTCTCCGTCCCGAAACAGCTGGCGCGGGAACCACGTAATACGTGGGTTTATGGTAATTAATTCGTATATTTGTTTGTGTATATTATATGTATACACTACAATATATTGAATACACATACACTGTGTTGTGTATTTTTGATGACATCGACAGTGTATATAGTGTGAGACACGGTGTTGCACTCGTGCTATATTTCACGGTCAGGGACGAAAGCGACGACAACGACGACGTTTTATTTAGCGTCTCTTATGATGCACGCTAATAGATTTTGATTAGTGGGCACGTTGTCCTCACTGAAAGAAATGTTTCTTCTTTTTTTTTTTTTTTATTATTAAAGCGGCTCCGCGTGTTGTGTTGACAGTTACCGGATGCCACGCCCAAGAATTTCGCTGATGTCGTCAAAAATCAAAATTGTCTTTACACCACTTGGCGTATTATGTTATGTACGTGTAAGTGTTATATATTTTAGGCATCGAATACGTATAAACGTAATATTTTAATACATATTACATGTAAAACTTCTTCCAGAAATATTGTGTTAATTGTATTTTCTTACCGTTTAATTGTCGGTTTTGGAATTAATTTCTGGACTGATGTAATCTGTCACAGCGTCCCATGTAAAATAAATCCTCGTACTATTATTTCGAAGAGCACCGCTGCCACCAATTTGTTATAGGCCGGATCGGTTAAACTCGTTAGAGTCCGTCGACACTATGTAACGTTTATAAGTTCGCACTTCGAATAAAGTAAAGGATTAAAAAATGGTTAAGACTCGTGAACAAATTGCTATTATGAGTTCGTTTATTGACCGTTCATGTACTTGGTTACAATACGACTGGTTATACGGACGGCGAGAGGCGTCCGGTTAATCCAAAAATGCTTACTTGCATTACTCCCCACATAAAGGACTAATGCCTACGCGTACATGTTATGTATACATTCATAATAATAGTTATAATAATAATAATAATAATAATAATAATAATAATAATAATAATAATAATAATATATATACTAAATACTACTCGCTTACAACAATATTATTGATTATTAATAATATCAGATAACATTAAATGTATTTGATGTGGTAATCAGGGGCAAATTTTCTATTAGGCACTGTAGGCTAGCTACCTAGGGCGGCAAAATTTGGGGGTGGAAAATTCTATATGGTTTTATTAAAAAATATAAAACATATGAAAAAAAATTCGAAAATTAATTACTTTATATTTACTAAAAATAATTGTATGCGTGCATTTTGTTAATATTTTTATATTATTTTTATATTTATTTTTGTTCATTACAATTTATAATCATTAATAATGACTTTTTATAAATGAAAACTGTACAGAAAACAGTTTTTGATAATACTATATTTAACACGTTGGTATAGTCCGCCCAGGACCCACATTGCCACGTTAAGAATACGTACGGTCGATTATGGGTCATATACTCATATTATATTAAGCAACAATGGTTATTAATATTATTTTTATCGGATATTGTTTTCGCCGAAATTTCGGGGAAAAATATATACCTACACTGCATTGATTTTATAAAATCAATGCTACACTGCCACACTATATTAATAAATCGACTAAATATAAATAATCCTAGGCTGTTGTTATGAAAATCTGTTTTTATTTACATTTAGTGGACATCCATTGACATTTTTGCAAAGTAGACATTTACTTTTAGCTTTTGTCTAAAAATTCAAATGGATGTAGGTGTATATGTGTCTATATATTTATTATTTAGATTAAGTATTTTGGAAGGGATAATATAACTTCTTCACCTATTATAGGGCCGGCAAATTTTTGGTGCCTATAGCCATAAAAAAGATAAATCTGACTCCGGTGGTAATTTATTATTCAGTTTTATAATATACAGTTTTAAACCGATTTCTATTAAAATCAAAATTGAATTGATAATTTGTCCATATTCCTCGCACTACTAAATACAAGTATAATACTTAAATCCCCTCTGATGTAATAGAATTATTATTGTTGTCTTATTTGATTACATTAAACTACATTCTGCGGCTATATTTAGCTTGTATTTGGTCTCTTTATATCAATCGCATCCAGCATTTGTTTAAACTATTTCAACAATAACAAAACCCACTATGATAAGAATTTATGAATAGTCCATAATAATATCATTGTTTATCTATTTTAAATTATTTTGTCCAAAAAAAAATCATGAAGATTTATATTCATTATAAATACAGTTGGTCATTGTACAACTTATATGAAAAGAAGATGCAAAAATTGGGAGCAGTATGACGATTTAAAAAAAAAATCCAGTCCAAGTAAAAGAATAGACTACAGTACCTGTTGAATTTTTTATTTTATTCGATTTAAAAAACATTTAAATTAAACTTTTTAAATAAAATTTAAAAATTTTACTGTAGATTTTATTAGAGCTGAACATTGTGGTGACGTAAACAATGCACCGCGAATCGTCCAAGTTGTTTACAATATTGTCAGTGGATAAGGGGAAATCCCATGGTCTAGAATATGTGATGATTATCTCGTTAAGGTAATTTCGAGAATTTTCTAGACAATCGACGCCGATATATATATACCGGCTGGTCAGACGCTCATTCAATCAGTCCGTGAGTACAATCCGCGACACACTGTGAATTACACTTCGCGACATATTCAGCAATTCCTCCGCTATTGTAACACGTATCGATCTTTGTTTTTCACATTTAATATACATACATATTTATATAATATAGTGTTTATTTTAATTAAATTAAATTGTGAGTGATTTTTATTACTTAAATCCCACAACATAAATTCATTAACTATTAAACATTTCCGTTGTATATCGAATAATAATTATTATGGTGAAATTCTTTACAGGAACAATATAAAACAACATTAACGTAAAATTATACATTTTGAAAAAGTATGTGAATATAAGATACACTTAACTGTATTAATATTATAATATTACAGATCAATCAATATATCAATATTTAATAATAGTATAAAAAATTGTGTTCTCTGGAGCAATTGTGTACATAGATACGTCATCCATAAAAAACATACCCACCCATAGAAAATTCAACTTTCTAGAAAAACTGAAACAGCAGGAATTCTGAAAATATTAGTAGGGATCGGCAGGAATTGAGCACTAATCATTGGCGTAAAAAAAATTATAAAAAGTTAAACTTAAAGTGTGGGTGGGGCTGTGTAACATTACCTCAGCCCCACCCGTAGAAAATTCGACTTTCTGGAATAACTGGTACAGCAGGAATTCTGAAAATGTGGCAAGAATTGGCAGGAATTGAGCATTAATTATTGGTGCAAAAAAAATTGCAAAATTAAAAATTGGGGAGCTGGGGTAATGTACGTTCTCTATACACAGCGTTAAATGTATATAAGTATAATATGTTGTATAACATTTTTATTGCAAGAAAAAATCTAATTGAAAAAAAATTAAAAACACATTTTATGTATCTTTTAATTTTTAAATAAACACAAAGGATCTAATCTTGATGTTATTCTGGGGGGTCATGACCCCCATGACCCTCCCCCTGAATCCGCACCTGCTAAGACAACTGAATTGAATCAATAGTGTAAGGTAGTTGACTCTATGCATACATAAGCTTACATATGTACAATTAAATTATTTTTATAACACTTCATACCTCTACATATGATTAATATTTAACGCATATTTCATTATTTTAAAACCTATTGTGATCAACTGCTATGATTAAATAAACACCCCTTTCAGTATAATAATTTATTCAACAGAAGACAGTTTTGACAGTTCAACTTGAAATAAATCACCGAATACGTCTATAGGTGTTCTATTGCTACGCAGTATTCAACGAAAACTATTAAAACTTCAGTTTTAACTAAAAACATTGTATGATGGCATTGGCTAATACATTATTGTTAGGTCTTTGTGCCAATTGGCCACCTTTGAACATTACAGAAACTACTTTACCTCCACCATGGAAATGGAGTAAGTTTCCCGTATACTTTTTTATTTGTTTAAGCCACTTATAATAATATAATAATATATTTGTGATGAAAGATATATCATATAATGAATCTTCTCTTTTGACCTTATTTTTGGATTTCTGAGTTTCTGCCCTTTTGTCTCTATACAAATACAATTATAAATAGATAGTTTTTTTGAATGAAGATAAATAATTAAATAATTAAAAGTAAATTTAAATCCAAATTAATTTATTCTAAATTATTTAGTAGTAAATATAATATATTGCATTATGTAAACTATTGCAATTTCAAGAGGATTGGTAAAATATTTATTTGTTATACATCTACCATGAAAATATCTAAAATAATTTGTTCAACTAAACAGTATATTGTAATCATTATTTAGGTAATCTGACTAAATTATATTTAGATACGCAACAGTGAAAATTGTTGGTGTTTATCAAGTAAAATGCTGTATTTTGTATTATATTTTATCAGCTAATATTATTGTGGAATCAAATCTTTAAATAATGTCTTTAAAGTAGGTACCATATAATTCTAAATTTTCAAAAATATGTTAATTTTCTGATTTCATGATTCTCGAAATATTTTTGGTACTAATGGTAGGTATTTAGATTTTTTAGTGCAAGTTAGTTATCTGAAAGTTGTACAATATCTTAAAATAAAATAAAAAATAAAAAAATGAGAAAAATATTACAAATAAAAATATAATTAAATAAAATTCTTACTTTCTAACGATACAATATTATAAGCTAATAATTATCGCTCATAACTATTGTGGTGTATTTCATATTAAATATTTATATTAAGTGAATTGGTTTGAGTCTATTTATTTGATTTTTAACTTCTTGTTTTCTATATTCATTTGCTGTCGAAAAATATATTAAGAAAAAATAAATATTATAAATAAATATTTATATAATTTTATGATTTATTGGAAGTTATTCTTACTGAAATAGTATTTAGTGGTATTACTTAAAAAAACTACGAAATAGTTCAATTACGAACATTTAGTACTTCAACCTACATAATTTTATGATTTTAAAATTATAAGAAAAATAATTAAAATTTTTTTATTCTGTTATCGAGTCAGCTGAAATTTTGATTTTATAAATTATAGTGTTATTAATTTATTGATACCTAGCTGAACTAGTCTTCACCCGTGTGCAGTTTTTTGTGTTACCTACGTAGAACTTTTTATTTTATCAGTTTTATATATGATATCGATAAAGTGTTGAATATAGGCATTGATATATATCCGAGACATATCAACTATCAGTGGTCTTATTAAATGTATTATTTTATTAACAAACAGGTGTAATAAACAATATATCTGTAATATCTTTATGATACAGTTTTAATAATAACTACTTAAATAATTATAGCAAATACACTGACCAAGGTGTAAATAAAAATATAAATTGTCTTTACATTTTTTCCATTTTTACCCCTATTAACCTTTTTAACTAACCCCTGTAAAGGTTGAATTTTGAAATATCCTTAAGGGTTTTTTGCATCATAAAATGAACTTACTGACTTAATGACTCAAATTCATAATTTCAGTATAATGTAAGTAATTTCAGCGAAAAGGCTCGGATTCAAAAAAATCCTACCAAATATAATTTTTAAGCCCTCTATAACCCTCTTTCTAAAAATATGGCCAAGAAATTACATTTTCAATGTTAAACACCTATTAATCCTTTTAGGGGCTTAATTTTGGGAAATAAATTCTTAAGGAGTTAGTATATTATGAAACAAAACTACTGGCTCAATTTTATTATAATAGCTTCAGCAGTTCCGGCTAGGTGATTTTTTTCTTTTTTACCCCTTTTACCACTTTTAACCCCTGTAGGGGTTGAATTTTAACAAATCATTTTTTAGTGAGTGTCTACATCATAAAATGAAACTATCGTTCTGCATTTTTTTATCGTATTTTCAAAAAAATATATTTTAATATTATGAATCATTAATTTCATAGTTCCAGAAAACAAAGCAAAATATATCAATAGTACTAAATATCATTGTGATCTTAAAAATAATATTCAGATTCAGTATGAAATACTACGAGGTAAACGTTTAAAGATTGCTACATTCCCAGTAAGTACAAAATTAATATTACTTAAATATCGAATACAAAATCAAAACAGTAAAATGCGTATTAACGCTCAAATTATGTATTCTGATTTTGTATTTGTAAATGTATTAACAATTATACATGTATTTTTGGTGTTTGTATACTGTGTTTAATTATTTCGATAGAACTCGAAACCTCTAAGTTGGGTTACGAAAGAAAAAAATGGCACACTTATAGGTCATGGGATCGCATTTGAGATCGTGGAAACACTACGTCAACGATACGGTTTCACCTATGATGTTGTGGTACCAACAAGAGAAACTTTGTTAAATGAAAACGGTAGCATAGTTTATATGCTAGTTAAAGGGGTGAAGTATAATATACTATTCATTTTCAAGTATATTAATAGACAAGAATAGTTTAATGTAAAAAATTATGTATTTAAAATGTTTTATTTATTTTACTAGTTTGCGTGTATTAATTAATCATTAATTTTTATTTACAAAAAAAAAAAAACTCTCGGCAGCAGTGGCAATTTGGTAGTATTAATATTATTAAAATATATTTAAATTAATATAAATAAATATAAGTATGTAGTATAAAGTAAAAATTTAAACGTATGAAGTTGATACTTATATTTTGCTTATATTTTGTTTGTTGATTATGTAACGATGAATTTGATTGTGTTAGAATGTGAATTTGGATCTTGGTTTAGAGCTGCGGTGAATGACTCTGGGAGCTTAGAATTTTTTCTGCCCGTGTTTTATATGCAGCATTTGTTAAATATGTGTTCCATGTTGATATGCAATGCAATGCATATTGGTGCGTTCTCTTTAGACATTAGGTAGATATGTGTTAATTTTTGTGACTGATCTTTAATATGATAATTATGACTTCGAATTTTCTAGATTATTTCAAATGAAAAGGCTATTTAGTGATGTATATTTTGTTTTATTCCGTGAAGTTTGGTGGATAGGATGTCTATTGTTGGTGCCATTTATAAATGGATTAATATTTAATTAAACGTAATATATCAATGCGAGAGACGATTTTGAGGAATAATGATTGTGTGATATGTAATTTTTGACGGCTAGATAAGCGCGTTTGCGTGTATTATAATTCATTATCAATGTGATTACTTTTATTACATTTACATCCTCGTATTTTATTTATTATATATATTATTCTTTAAATATCAATATTTTATAGTACTACAAAAATGTGATTTTATTTTATTTGTTAAATATATTTAATATATATATATATATATATATTTAATATCTGTATATTTGTAATAAAATATACATTGAATAATTACTTTTACGAATAAATAATTGAATATTTTCACATTTAAGGAAGTAGATATGGCAGCTGCTTTTATACCAGTTTTGCCAGGATTGGATCATATTGTTAAGTGGGGAATCGAGTTGACTCAGTTTCAATACGTTGTGTTAATGAAAAGACCTAAAGAAAGTGCCACTGGATCTGGCTTACTAGCACCTTTTGAAATCGAGGTAAAATTCACTGTTTAAATTTTGATAATACATTTTTTAAAAGTGATATTACACACTATTTATGTTAGTTCTAAGAATAAGAAATATTTTATATTTATAAGAAATTTTTGGTAAAATTATAATTTTTTTTTTTAGTGAAATATATTTTTCAATTAAATCACTTACAAATAAATATCTTACAAAAATTAAAATATAATACTTCTAAAAAATAGATAATTGGTACTTTATAGACTTATATATAGGAAAATTTGTGTACAAAAAAAGGTTCCTTCTTGAAATTTGATTATATTCATTTAATTTAAATTTTTTGTACATGAAGGGTATAATTTTAAAATATATTTTTACTCATTATAGGTGTGGTTGTTAATTCTAATATCATTAATAGCAGTGGGTCCAATTATTTATGGTATAATGTTATTGCGACACAAACTTTGTGGTTATGAATCTAAAGTGTATCCTATACCTACTTGTGTATGGTTTGTATATGGTGCGTTGATGAAACAAGGATCATCCTTAAATCCAGATACTGGTATGTAAAGGAAGTAAAGTATAATTATCAACATAAAAAAAAAAAACCAATTAAAGATGTAGATAAATGCAGTGACGTATTTTCGGGAAAGAGGGTAAGGGGTCCAGGGTCAACCCAAGTCAACCCAACCTAACCCAAAAGAAAAAAAATGTACTTAAGTCATAAATGACTTATTATTAAGGTACAGTGAATGAGAATTTTAATTTACAATAAATTACTTGTATATGTGTTATTATAGGCATTAATAGTATAATATATGTGTTTTTATAATTTTATAATAATTCTTATTTTTTAGAAAAATCTGAAACCTCCCTCTCGCAAAAAATTTGAAAATATGCCATTGGATAAATGCAGTGGCGTACATTCAAATTTGATCTGGGGGAGGGGGGGGGGTTAAAAAAAATAACCAACACTAAAACCTTCCCTTTAAAACTACCCATTTTCCTAACAATCAAACACATTACACGTATAAATATTAATAGGCAAAACAGCAAAACAAATACAAAGGTTTACATAACTCATGGCAGTTAAATATTATTTAATATGCACAGTAAATACAGAGAATTATATATATTATATTATTAATTATTTATAATAAAAATTCTAATCTCCTTTTTTTATTGGATAGTTCAACCCAGGGCCGGCGAAAGCTATGGGCGACCCGGGCGATTGCCCAGGGCATCAGCATGAAAGGGGCGCCAAAGTGAAAATTGTTTTCATCTAATTTATCTTTTAATATGCATTAATTATCTACAGGAAGTAAGATACAGTTGTGCTTTCTACTTCATATTGGTACTGCATCCATACAGCGCTGATTTTGATGTAAAAATAATATATGGAAACATACCACCGCATTTGTATGTGTAAATAGATGGTAGTAATATTTATTTTCATAAAATATTTACCCGTTTACCAATAAATTCATATAACTAGACGATTACGTAAAAATCGCTTTTGGACCTTACAGCGAAAATACCGCGGTGTGTGACGTAAATCAAAAAGACACAGTTGCTCGATACTCACGTACAATTTATTGTTTTCGACGAGCTCTCGCTATGTACGATCTACTGTGTAATGTCAAATGTTTAAACTAACAAGTTACAGTTAACAGGTACTTAATCAATATTCATATTTTTTGTTTAGTTAATTTCTACATAATATTTTGGTTCCGTATTAGTTATTTACTATGAACTCCGTTCTCGAGTTGTCTTAAATATATATGAATATATATATATATTATAAATGAGTTGTTAGTGAAACACAGTATTCCTATATTGTAGGCAGTGGTGACGTGAAATAATATATTTCCTGAAAAAATTTTCAAACAATAAAAAACGCCAAGCTCAAAATTACAACTTTTATATTTTTGAAACGAAAAAACAAAAACCTGTCCAAAAAATGCGTTGATATAATACTAACTTATTATACTAAATATGTACTAATTTTATTTAATTTCACTAAAAAACTTTATTTTACTAATACTCAAACTATGTGGGTTGGAGGGGGGTCAAGGGCGTCAAAACATGGTTTTGCCCAAGACGTCAATACTTGTAACGCCGGCCCTGGTTCAACCAGCACTTCATCAGGAGTAATTGAATCATTTTTGTTGATCGAGAGCATAGCTAGACCATTAAGTCTTCCCTATCAAAATTAATTACAACATTAAATTAAGTTGATTATAATCATTAATACTATTATTTAAATTGAACATACCTCAGAAGTAGAGTTGCGTAGGTAAGTTTTTATTCTCTTGAGAGTTGAGAATGTCCTTTCATTAGTGGCAGAAGAAACTGGTAAAGTTGCTAATATTTTAACTAACTTAAAAATATTTGGGTACATGGCTTCATTACATATGTAAATAGCGTCCATTGCATTTTTTGGTTTATCCGTTTCTGATAGACATTTAAGTTTTCGTTGCCAAAGTTTGAACTCATTTTTGAATACCTCATCACAATTTCCAATATCTTCTAGATCTTCGCTATACTGTTTTGTAAGAATTATAAAATCTTCATAACCACTTTCTTTAAATAAGGAATGGAAGCTTTTGTCAATGTACTTTGGTGATTTGTAAATCTTTCTTCCAATTCATTAATGAATTTGTCTATGTACGGAATAAATACTGATACTCGATAAAATATTTCTGGATTGTTTGTTTGAATGTTACATCTGTTGGTTTGTCTTTTTGATATTCTTGGTATGTTTATCGCAATGTCAATTTTCTTAGCCAGTGATTTTACACGTTCAAAAATGTTTCCAAATTCTTTTTCAGCATTCAATCTTATCTCTGTAAGTTCTTGTTTTGTGTTTTGTGCCAATGACATAGCTTCTTTGAGATCTATGCTTGTTTGCTGGAGAACTTTTGATAAGACTAAACCTAATGCAAATACTTTATTCAAAACAAATAAGCAAATAATAAATTCGGAATTTAACATAGAGATTCTAAGTCGTCTTGCTTTTTCAGATGTATCATTGTCATTCCATTCAGAAATATCTTCCAAAGCTTCTTCAACATACTCAAAAAGTTATAAAAAGTCATGAACGGCATGGTATCTCTCAATCCAACGAGTCTCGCAATTTCTATTAAGCGTTTTTTTAGATGGTGTTTCGGACA
This sequence comes from Sipha flava, assembly GCF_003268045.1. Taxonomy (NCBI): domain Eukaryota; kingdom Metazoa; phylum Arthropoda; class Insecta; order Hemiptera; family Aphididae; genus Sipha; species Sipha flava. Next base: position 347,921 of record NW_020271757.1, on the reverse strand, counting down.
ACTTTTCTATTTTATGAATAAGAACAGACTTCCGCTTTGGATAAATAAAAAAATCTCTGATTTGACTTATTGTCCCAAGACAATCGCGTATGGCTGGTACACTACAGGATTTAGAAACAGCTAAATTTAACGAGTGGGCTGAACAATGAACATATAGAGCATTTGGGTGAATTTCTTTAATGTGAGCCTGGACACCATTAAATTTTCCGGCCATTGCAGCTGCCCCGTCATATCCTTGCCCACGTAAATATTGCGTATAGATACCAAATTGTTTAAGATTTTCTAGGATTAAATTTGCTATTCCTTTACCAGTCATATTATTAGTTGGTACAAATTGTAAAAATTCTTCAGTAAGTTTTAATGTATTAGAATTGAAATATCTAACACATAGCGATACCTGTTCCACTCCTGAAATATCCGCAGTTTCATCAGCAAGAATTGAAAAACATTTTGCTGTATTTACTCTAGAAACAACTTTGTCCAATAAAATTTTGTTACAAACATCAATCATATTATTTTGACTTCTATGACTATTATATTTCATCTTTCCCAAGCTTTCCAAATAGGTTTTCATTTCAATATCTCCTTGAGCTCGGTATCGTAAAATTTCTCTGAAATTACCTTCATTCATAACTTTTGAGTCATTGCTTTCAATTTTTCCTGAATCACGGTGTCCTCTTAATGCCAAGTTTTGACGGCCGCACAAAATAACTGCCTCAATTATTGGAATAATATTTTTTCGATTTTGCAATATTTGTTTGTTTTTTTCGTTGTCAATTATTTTATCGATTGCCCTTGTTGGATTTTTAAGCATGTTTAAGAAATTATCGGCATCTAATAAACTCTTTTTGTGATATTCTAAATTCGAATGATTTTTAAAGTTTTCCAATGCATGTTTCCAATCATCATATTTTAATTTATATATAGGTTTATATTTTAATTTTATTAATACAAATGCTCCCAATTTTTGGTTATTAACACCGGCTTCAGTTTTAGTAAAAGCAACACAATATTTGCAATACACACCACTGTTTACTTCTGAATAAGCCAACCAGGGAAAGCTAATAAGCCATTTATATTGAAATTTCAACTTTAAAACTTTTTGTTGTTTACCGACTACTGATATTTTGATAGGAAAATTGTAATTAATATCAGGGACCCAAATTTTGCTCAACATTTCTTCTATTTCACTTTGCTTTAACAATTTATTTGTGTAATATGCAATGTCAAAAATATTATAACTGGAAGATGTACGATTAATATCTGTAGTCGAAGGTGTGAATTGAGTGATAGGTGTATCAGATGCAGATACAGTTGATGGTAATGAGGAACTAGAGGAACTTATAACTGTTTGAGTTGCATTCAATGAATTTGACAATGAATTCATTATTGAAGGTGGTTTTGAAAAAAAAAATTGCATTTTCGATTGTTTTTTATCAGCCATGATTACTATTTATTTTAAGTATATATATACGAGTATATATTAAGTGGCGTATATAGGCGGCGGGCCTATATAATATCTGTTTGAAAGACAACTAAAATATATAATACTAATTTATATTTATTATTTTTAGGTATTTATTATTATTTATTACTTATTACTTATTAGATAGGTAAGTTCTGTACTTAAAAATACAATATATACTATATACAGTATGCATATTAACTTAACTGAGTTAAAAAAAAAAAAAAATCATTAACTCGATCAGTCTTGTGTATTTATAATTCAATTTAATATTTTAAACGTTTAATGTTTTGCTAATAAACAAATTTAATGTTATAAATTCAAATTAATCTTAACTAAATACTTACCTATGGTTTATGGAGTTCAATGAATAGCTATTCAACAACTATAGTTGTTGACATAAACTTCTCCAACGGCAGAATAGAACAAAATGAACGAACATTTCATAATTAAATATTTTAACATGGTCATTTACGATAGTGCTATAAAAATAGAATCCATTTCACCGTATTATTGTCGCTCACGAGAAATTTAACGATTATAACGTAATTGGTTTTTCCTACGTTGTCTGATCGAGTCGGTCGAGATAATGACAATATTAATATGTACCTATGCAATTAACTGACTGTGTACGATCAAGTGTCTATTTTGATTGATATACGGCAACCATAATTTTGTTATGAAATCTTTTTTCGTTGTTGGTAAAGTATAGTGTTAACTCAATAGTCAATAGTCAATATTCAATAGTCATATTATTATGACGTTTGTTTGTCCATGTATAATAAGAAATTCATCAATAATATCATTTTTTTTTTTTTTTTGGTCCTGGGGGGGGGGTGGGCCCCCCCCCCCCCCCCCCCCCCGTATGTACGCCACTGGATGTGCCAATACAA
>NW_020271757.1:332080-345463 GCF_003268045.1 Sipha flava | reverse complement strand
CCCCCCCCCCCCCCCCCCCCGTATGTACGCCACTGGATAAATGTGTAGTTGAAAAAAAGAAATAATTAAATATCTATTTATGTTTAAACATTTTATACTTAATTTCATTAAATTTTGTTACTTATGTAATATATATGTCTTAGATAATAAACATAATTTTTTTTATAGATTCTTCCAGACTTATATTTGCTACATGGTGGATATTCATTATGATATTGACTTCTTTCTATACGGCAAATTTGACTGCTTTTCTAACTCTATCAAAATTTACATTGCCTATAAAAAGAATTGAAGATATTGCGAATAATGAATATCGATGGATCTCTTCAGAGGGTAGTGCCGTTGAGTATATTGTTAAAGTGGATAATGATTTAATGCCACTTAAACAGTCAATGTTCGAAGGAAACGGTCAATTTATGGTTATCAACATTGATGAAATAGATACAATTTTAAATTATATTTCGTCCGGTAATATAATTAGTTAAAATAACTTTAAGATCACTAAGCTGTTATAAAACATAATATACATTTATGTTTAGGATTTAAATATGTATATAAATTAAATTATATTCATAGGTACATTGCTTTTACACGATAAAAATTGGCTAAATTTTTTAATGTTATACATTGAAAGATCAATAACAGATGACAAGTCACGATGTCGTTATGTATTGACTACAGATCCATATTTAACAAGATCTATGTCATTTGTTTACCCTAAACACAGTATCTTATCTCCACTTTTTAATCCTATGTAAGTAAATCCTTATTTTCATACAATTATACAAATAAAAATATCTAGGTATGTATATATGTTATGGTTAATGCAGAATGACGTTATAGTTAGAATATAATGACATTCTTCGACAATTAATGTTATTTTCCTTCAAATGTAGGAAAATCCGTGAGTTTTTAACGTTAATAAACCGTTAGTAACTGCATAAAATGGGAAATAGGATCGATATCTAATTTAGTAAACAAGGACAACTTTACCTAAAATAACTATTGACTTATTAGGTTTTAAAAAAAATTAATAACACTACCAGACAAGGGCGGACTGAGAGTACTTCGGATCAGGCGGAGAAAGATATGACCGGCCAAACATTTTTTTATACAATTGCTGTTCAACTGATGAAAATTTAATTTTTTTTTATTTTATCATATCTCTGTACCTATTTAGTTTTTATTTTAACAATTTCTAAAATTCATTAAATTTATTAAGTTATAAAATTTTTTTCTATTTTTTTATACTTCATCAAAAGAATATATTCAGATATTTCTAGAGGCAATGTTGCACTGCGGTACAAATAGAATAACATAAAAATACTTAATACATTCGAGCACAAGATTAAAACTATGTTATTTTTACAAAACTATGTCTAAATTTCATTATTCAAAAACTTCTTACTTTCTGCTCGTTTTGCAAGGATTGACAAACAAATTTCCATGTTAGAGTTTAAAAAATGTAATACTAAGTAATTATTAAATTACAATTTTTCAATAGTTTATTTCAAAACATAATGTTGGTAACTAAATTATTAAAATTTAATTTTTTTCAACAAGTGGGATTGAGTTGCAAATATAGGCACAACTTAATTTCCTAAACAATTTTTTCAGTATTTAAATAAATAGTTACTACATATGTACATATAATATGATTTAAGAACTCACAAGTTGTTCATTACTTTCAAATTCATCAACGTTAGTAAGCGCACTACTTTCAACAAGTGGGATTGCGTTGCAAATATTAACACAAATATTTTCCTAAACAATTTTTTCAGTATATAAATAAATAGGTATTTTATAGATACATTTAACGATTAAAATTATTTAATAATAATATATAAGTATGTAGGTATGCACCTATGTAACTAATTTTAATTAATTTATCTATGATTGAATTATGTAAAAACATAGGTAAACTCACTTCTTGATCATTATTGAAATGGTTAAATTATTGTATGGTCCTAAAGAAAATGTTGTATTAAAAATATAAATAAGTTTTATACTTGAACTTTTGATAGTAAAATATTTTTTTTCTGGAACAAGTGTACTTACAGTGTACGAATAAAATGATACAACATAAATTGAAAGTTGCTTATTGTATAAACCTGTACCTGTACCAAGGCAAAATTTAATAAATTATCCCAAAAAAACATTCAGCTTCCTTTACCAGGCAGAGGCACCTTTTGGGTATGTTGTGTGAAGAGGGATTGGTGTATTATAACATAATTATTTCTTTAGTAAAACGACTGTGACTTCTAAGTAAAGCTGAAGTATAAGAAACACTCAGAATTTAAATTTAGGTACATAGTCAAATTAGTATTTAATAATACATAAAAAAAAACAGCCAACATCTTTCCTTTATTTTTAAAAAGTTAAGCTTTCGCTGATTTTTATCATTTCCACAACTAAGTAATTCAGCAGCTCGTTTTATGCAGTACTTTTCAGTTCCGCCTTTAACTGGTTTTTTAAACATTGAATTTTACATATTATTTATTTTTATTTTTATTATTTTGTAATAGTTTAATAATAATGTTTAAATATAAAACAACAAAACAAAAAATATCTGATGAAGTTTAATCGGTATCGATAATTATGTATGGTGGCTGACGCCGTCATAACCTGACGGCCGTATCTACATGATACGTACCTACTACGTATTTTTTCGGTTATTAATAGTATTATTTGTAATACAAAGCCGCTGCCTGCTGATAAATATATTATCGTTATATACATAATTTTAATCTTGGATAATATTTATTTATTTATTTTTTTTTTTTTTTTATTAGAAAATAAGGCTTCAACATCACAGGTTATTATTAGTTATTATAAATACAATTATTATATTTGTACATTAAATGTAAAAATAACAAAAAAAAAGATATGACTTAGTATTTACAGAAATTTTTACATAATTACAATTTATTTATAAGATTTATTTTAGTTAAGAATGTAATGATTTTGGTGATGTTATTTTCATTTAGTGCTTCTTCCATAGTCGGCGGTATTTTAAGGTGGTTTCTTATATCCAGGTACTTCGTGCATTCTTGGATTATGTGATGGATTGAAAGGTCAGTTTGGCATTCATCACAAGTGGGTGGTGGATTTTTGTTGAAGAGAAATGAGTGGGTTAGGAGTGAGTGTCCGATTTTGCATCTTGTGATGACAACTTCCTGTCGTCTGTTGAGATGGTAGGGTGGGGTCCATTTTTTAATATCTTTCTTAATTGTTTTGAGTTTATTTGAGAGAGGAATTGTATCCCAAAACTTTTGCCATCTAGAGTAAGTTTTATGCTTGATGGATGATTTGATGTCATTTGTCGATAAGTCGGAGGATGTTGGATGAGGGATGATTCTAATTGCAAGGTTAGCTGCCTTGTCAGCAATTTCGTTACCGGTTATGCCTATGTGGGACGGTACCCACATAAATTCGATGTTTGAAGTCGGGGTTAATATTTTTTGTATGTTTTGAGAATATTCGTTGGAAGGTAAGGGATTTTTAAGAGCAAGTAGGGCACTGAGTGAATCACTTAAAATTAGGATGTGGTTTGATGTGATCGTCTTTGCAAATACGATTGCTTCATAAATGGCTTGGGTTTCTGCTGAAAATATACAAGTTTCTGGCGGAAGCTTGTGAAGTAGTGTGATATTATTATGGGAGATTGCAAAGCCAACGCCTTGAGTGGATTTGGATGCGTCCGTATATATTTTAGTGAATAGCGGGTATTTGTCTTGGATAATTTCATGAAATTTTGAGGTGATAATATTAGGATTTGTGTGGAGTTTGCTTTGTTGTAGAAGCTCAGTATTGATATTGATTTGCCAAAGCCAAAGGGGATGGTTTGGGTATGTGATTTTGTTTTTAACAGCTGTACGTATATTGAGTTTGTTGATCAGTTGGAAGAAGATGTTATGTATTGATGGTAAGGGGTTTTTAATTGAGATCGTTCTATTTGTGCTTTTGTTATTGAAGAAGTTAGTGAATCCTATGTGATTAGGAGTGCTTTTTCTTTTGATTCCATAGTTTAAGAGTTCTTTTTCTCTGAGTAAATCGAGGGGAAGTTCTCCAGCATGGCATAAAATGCTGTTTGTGGGGCTGGTTCTGAAGGCTCCAGTTGATAAACGAATTCCCTCGTTATGGATTGGGTCTAACATTTTTAAGAGATTTTCTTTGGCTGTAATGTAGATTTGAGAGCCATAATGTATTTGGGATAATATAAGAGATTTATAAACTATATTGAGTGATTTCATGCTGGCTCCCCATGTATGGTGGGAAAGTGACTTAATAATGTTCATTCTGATTTTGCAGGTACTTTTGAGTCTTTTTATGTGTGGGGTCCATTTAAGTTTGTTGTCGAATATTATTCCAAGTATGCGGAGTGTTTTACAAACGGGTATCGGCGAATTTTTAAGATATAATTGTATGTTTGCATTAGGACTAATGTGAAAGCTAATACATTGACTTTTGCTAGCAGAAAATTTGAATCCGGTTTTATGAGACCAGTCTTGGAGTAGATTAAGTGAGTTTTGTAGTATTTCTACTGTTGTTATGATGTTTTGTCCGCTGCAGTAAATGTGACAGTCATCGGCGAATAATAAGTGTTTTGTGGGTTTTGGAATATTTTTAAAAATGTCGTTGATGGCCAATAAAAACATAGTAACACTGATAACAGATCCTTGAGGGAGTCCGTTTTCAGTTTGGTGAATTTTTGATAGTTCTGCGTGAGCTCTGACTTGAATTTTGCGATAATTTAGGAAATTTTGTAAGAATAGAAACATTTTGCCATTAATGCCACTTTTTTGGATGATTTTGAGGACTCTACTTCGCCATACCATATCATAGGCCTTTTCTAAGTCTAAAGATATTAGTATGAGGTGTTGTTTTTGATTTTTCGCATTACAGATATCAGTATGGAGAGTGGAGAGTATGTCAATAGTCGAGTGGTTTTTGCGGAAATCACATTGTTCCTTAGTTATTAAGTTGGATGTTTCTATATGCCAAATGAATCGTTTATTGACCATTTTTTCCATGGTTTTTGCAAGCGTATTAATAAGAGAAATAGGTCTGTAGTTGATAATATTGAATTTGTTTTTATTTGATTTAGGAATTGGTATAATGATCGCATTATGCCATTGGTCAGGATAAATACCTTTGTCCCAAATGGTATTATATATTTGGAGGAGGAGATCATGACCTATTGTGGGGAGGTTTTGTATAAAAGAAAAAGGTATTTCGTCAGGACCGGGGCTTTTGCTTTTACATCCAGATAAGGCATTGAAGAATTCATTTCGATTGAATGGCGCATTAAGGTGGTTGTCGTGTTGGAGGAAATTGGTTTCAAGTTCAATTTTGAGATTATCTTCAACAGTATTTTTGAAATTTATGAATTCTGGGTCATAATTAGTGCAGTCACTATTTTTTTTGAAATGAAGTGCGAAAGCTTCGGCTATATCTGAAGGAAGTGTGAGTGTATTATTGTTGGAAAGTAGATTGGGAGGAAGTAGTTGGTGATTTATGCCCTTGATGAATTTGATTTTATTCCATATTTCAGTTGGAGATGTATTGGAGCTTATTGAGTTGGTGTAAATTTGCCACGATTCAGTTTTACTTTTTTTTGTAATAAATCTAGCTTGGGCACGTGTTTTTTTTAGGTTTATATGGTCAGCCATTAGTTTGGTTTTTTTGAATCTGTTTAATGCTTGTTTATATAAATTAATTGCGTCATTACAATCTTTATTCCACCAGGGAACTTTTTTTCTTTTTTGTTGTGTATTTGTTTTTCTAATAGTCTTGTTAGCGGCTTCTAATATAATGTTGCAGAATTTGTCAATGATCAAGTTAATTTGAGTTTGGTTCGTTGCGAGATGAAGATTAATTGGATTCTCAATAAGATTTTGTGATATAATATCACTGTACAAGTTCCAATTTGGATTTTTGAGGCACCATCGGGAGCGTGGGTGGATTTTAGGAGATTCGTCAAGGATTTTTATGGAGATAGGCCAATGGTCGCTGGTGCTGTATTCTGTGAGGACTTTCCAATCGGTTTTAGGAGCGAAAGCACTGTTTGATATTGTGAGATCAATGGCCGAGAAGGAGTTGTAGGCTGCATTGTGGCGTGTGTATTCCCCGGTGTTGAGTAATGTTATTTGATCATTTTCTAAGAATTTTTCCATGGTTTTACCTCTGGGATCAGTAAGATTAGATCCCCAGATATGGTTTCGGCTATTAAAGTCGCCGAGAAAGAGAAAAGGTTTGGGTAATTGTTTGATGATATCATTTAGATCATTAAGCAAAAGATTAGTACTATCAGGTAAATAAATGTTGCAAATACATAAGGGAGTTTTGAGGTGTAAAGTGATAGCAATAACTTCTAATGGGGATTGGATATGAATTTCGGTGCTATCAATGAGATTGTTGACGAAAATTGCTACTCCTCCGCTTGCACGGTGATGTGTTTGGCGATTTTTGAAAAATCCTTTGTATCCTTTTATGGTAAAGGTGGTATTAGGTCGTAAATTTGTTTCTTGTAAACAGAGGGGGGTTGGTTGGAGGGCTTTTAATCGGTGAATATCGATATTGTGTTTGGCTAAGCCGTTTATATTCCATTGAATGATATTATCCATGGTAAGCAATAACAGAAAATATATAGTTAAGGTTTGTGTGATTTTTCGTTTTGTTTTATTGGGCGTGTTCAGATTTGGATTAAACTTTATTTGAGCGGTTGGGTTTGAAAAAGTAGATTTGAAAGTTTTGTTAGTCGTGATTTCAGTGATTTGACTTTTATGTTTGGACGAATTTTTTCGATTATGTCCATTACGGTTGGTATATCTGAGTTTGTGTTTTCAATCAGTGCGTGGATATTTATTGCTTTGTTGTTGAAATTGTCCAGGATGTATTTAAATTGTATGTAAGTGATTGGTGAGGAGCCATTTGTGGTGAAGTATTCGATAATAGGTTTTAAATTTTCGTCCAAGTTTGTATCCAGACTGCTAGAAGAATTTGATCAGGATTGTATTTTAGGTTTCTTGATAGTTTTTTCATTTTTAGTGTTAGTGGATGAAGATAATAATATATTTGGGGAGTCAAGGAGTATAGTTGACGATGAATCTGACATCATTCTTTTATGTGTTTCATTGGGGGTATGTGACAGTGTATCATTGGGATGATTTAGGGTTGAAGAAAAAAATTTGTTTTCTTCAGTGTCTTCGGTCCAATCAGTTTCGGTTTTTTCAAAAGGTGTATCAAGCTGTGGGCTTGTGGGAGGGGGTGTATTTTCCATTAATTCGGTATGGTTTATAGGCGGGTCTTCGTGTTTGTTTAATTTGTTTGGACTAGATGGTATGGGCATATTTTTTGATTTATCATCAACGTTATTTTTACAATTGTTTGTAGTATGGCCAGTAACTTTGCATAAAAAACAAGTAATTTTATCGTCAGTGAAAAAGATTCTAAATTGTGACTCATTTTGTGTAATTAATAACGAGTTTAGGAGTTTGGGAATGTCTTCGTGTTTGAGGTATATTTGTCTACGGAAACTCATTATATGCTCGTACCCTTCAATATTGATTCCAGCTTTGAGGTGGTTAATTTGAGATATGGGCAATATATCTATGTTTTTTAGGGCGTCGGTAATTGCTTGGTTGGGTATAGAAGGGCATACGTTGGATATAATGAATCTTTTGGCCGGGTTTAATAATCTGCGTATTGGTATATTTTGGTCGTTGATATTTATTGATTGTGTTGTTTGCATTAAATTATCAAGTATTTGTTTGCTGGACAAGAAGACACAGAAGCGGTTGTTTGAAATTCTAGAAATAAATGTAATATTTTTTGGGGAGACAATTTTTCCAATTGCAAGTATGTACTCTTTTTGAGGTATACCATCAATTGAATTGAAGACTAAGGCTTGTTCGCGGCTTGGCGTCTTTTCCATAGCGACAGCAGATGCGAAATTTATACTATTGTTCGTAGTATTTAATGAGGAGTTTATCGGTTGGTCATTAGTGGATGTATTTATATTTATGTGAGGAACGATAGTGTCTGCGGTGAGCGTGTTATCGCTGGACGGTGTGGTTAGAGTGGTGGGTAGAGGAGAAGTCTTGATTGCGATGCGTGTAGTATGATTAGTCGTTGAGGTGGTGGGGCAGCGAGTATTACGGTCGGTGCCTGTCACTACTATGTTTTTGTTTGATTGAAGAGACGACGTAGTATTATATGAAGATTTATAAGATGATGTTGAATTAGTAGATGGTGAGGAAACATTTTTGGTTTTGAGTGTGGGGTAAGAAATATTAGAAGTAGATGTATTTGAACGATTATGTGTGGGATTTTTAGGCGAAACGCCCGTTGGATTTCTATTCATGGCGTAGATATGGGCAGATAGGCTAAGTATTAATTAAAGCATATTACCTTTCCAAATGTCGACGTGATTATTGTGCTATCGAAAAGCTATAAAACGTACAATGCGATAAGCACACGTGTTGCACGGTCGGCTGTTAAACACGAACTGGTGGGATAATATTTTCTAATGTAATTTTAACCTTAAGTCAACATTGTTTAAATTTTATATATATATATATATATTTATCTAATACATACCTACCTATATTCTTACATTAATTTCTGTTGCGTTTGAATTACATTAATACCAAATAATTATTGTATTGTCTTTGTCTAAGATACGATTTTTCATAACAAAAAACTAACAATATTTGTTTATGATGTAAATAGACGATAGTGGTAGCCCAAATTATTCTTAATCCTATCGGCCCAGTCATATATCTCCGTCTCTCCACCCGGGCCAGTCCACCCCTGCTACCAGACAAATTCACAAATCAGATGAGATCGACGAAAAAATAGAAACATATGATAATATTGAAAGTGATATCGATCTATTAGATTTAAACTTATCAACAAACTAAAGGGACATTTCGGTATTTTTTAATGTGTGCCACCAAAATTGTTTAAAAAAAATGTTTCCATTAATTTATCTAACAATATGTTTAATTTTACCGGTGTCAAGTTCTTCTCATGAAACATCCTTTTTTAAATCAAAGATAATCAAATCTTATGCGTATATAATGTGATATATATGTATATTAATATTGATGATGAATCGATAATAAAAACCCTTACAACTTATTGTACTGTTCTTAAACATCTATCATAAAAAATAATTTAATAGTTTTTTTTAAAAAAAAACAATTCATTGTGTATATGATGTTTTATTTATATGTTAATGTAAGTATTAAAATAATACATAATATACACTATATATAATATATATAATATAATATATACACAATATATATAATATAATACATAATATACATATTAAAATTAAGATTAATTCATTTTTATTTATATTTATACTATAATATAATTTGACATTTTTTTTGCAAATATGAATGTTCATTGTAAATAAAAATTGATTGTGTGAAGGGGGATAGAGGGTTAATGTGTGGAGGTCGTAGTCTCCACTTTTTGGAAATACGCTAATGAATACGAATAGGTACTATTTTTTTCTTACTTGCTACACTAAAATGTAGTTAGGCGTCACTGCACAGTATGTTTGCATTTTATAATTAATAATTTATTGAAATCTAAAATTCTGCTACAATAATGAATTATATTACTGTTCTACTGAAAAAAATTAATTAAAATATTAACTTTTGTTTGGTATTTCTAAGTACAAATAGTTTTAATATCCTCTAAGTTGTTCTTCCTAAGTCTACGTGTGTATAACCGAGCACGTGTGTCACTGAAATAGTATAACATTATTTAATATGATTGATAGATGTCGGCGGTGCCTGTAATAATAATAATAATAATAATAATAATAATATATTATGGTGCAGAATGATGTCGTATATGGAGTCGGGAATCGTGAAACATTTGCAAACCAAGGACTTGCCAGAGGCGGTCATCTGCCCACTGAATCTGGGAAACAAGGAACGGCAGCTCCGGAACTCGGACCTATACACCACGTACGCGGTGGTAGTGTGCGGGTTCTCGATGGCCGCAGCCGTGTTCACGCTCGAACTGCTGTCCAGGCACACCGGTTGGTTCGTGGCCGCGGACTTCTCGCAACACCAAGACCGCGGGTCGCACAGCAGCGTCGTCCGGTCCGAAATCGCGGCGTTCGGCCAACCGTCCAAGATCATGTACCCGTTCAGCCACCGGGAGAACGTGAACGCCGCGTCCGCTACGCGTTTCGACTTCCATCACAGGCCATCGCCTCCGTCCCGTGGATTCGCGTCCGTCTCGCCGTCGTCTTTTTTGTTGTTCGACAGAAATTCTCCGCCGCGTCGGTTTCACTATTGATATTGTTGATAACGCGTTGTACACTATCCGGTATACGCACATCGTGACGTTTTTTTGACGATGATTATTATGTTTTATCCGTTCAGACTTTTTTTTTTTTTGTGATAATTGTTCCGTACAAGTTTTAAACAATAAGACACCAACATCAGGAGAAGATCTAGCACTATAATTGAGAGTGGTGGTGAATTTTTCGAAAGGACAAAATGATAAAACATTATTAAAAAATAACAAAAGTAAATTATTAATTAAAAGTAGAACTTTATTAATAATTATTAATTTTTAAAATTAAATGACAAAGTTTAATCTCATTTTTTTATTGCATACGAGTATATTAATTTATATATAAACATGAAGGACCTAATCTTGATAGTTTTTTTTTTCCTTGGGAGATCATCATAATCTTGGATTGACTGGCGTCTGGTGTCTGGTCAATTTTATGCCAAAGTTAAAGAAGTGAAATAAGTAATAATTAGGGCAAAGAACTTGTAGCTCTAGAAATTCACCAAATATGCACTTAAATATACAAAATATGCTTTTTAAAATGAATTTTTTTAAACAAAAAATTTAAACAAAGAATTTTTCTGTAGGTACTTATTATAATGAATACATTTTATTTACAATTGTATTTAACAACTTACAAGTTACAATTAATTAATTTGGTTTATTTTATAGGTTTTCTTGTCTGGATACTTACTTTAGGCATTTTTTTTTAATAAATAGTAAATAGGACTGTTTAACCGTTGAGAAACACAGCGATTACCGAAATATGAATATGTCCGATGTCGGCGACAGGTGTCTCCGTGGTCCGTATCAATATTTTGTGCGTTGAACAATATTATCTCATTTGTTTATAAATAAAATTAATAACCCAATAATAAATCTAATCGACAACTCTCGAGACGTGTTTTTAGAAACACGATGATGGGCCTGGGAAAAGTCAAAAACCATATAAATATTATGATCAAAATTTAAAATAATTTTAAATTCAACGTTATTTTGTTTGTATAAATAAATTAATAAAAACGTCTACGAAAATTTTTTTTTTTTTTTTAATTTTAATCAAGAATTTATACAATCTATACCAAAAAAAAGTACAATAAGCATAATGTATGTTTTTTTTTTAAATTAAGTGCAATAGCTTGAGTGCCTTGAAGGAAGAAACCGTCCATTGAAGGTACTTCGACGTGAATTTACAATTATTTAGGTATTTAAGTATTTACATTATGTTTACTTTATAAGGTCACGAAAAAATATTGATAAATAATAAATTATTTAAAATATGCATCTAAAAGTATAAAATGGAAGAAAATATGCCATAAACACCAAAAAAAAAACGCAAAATATGCATTTTATGCAGAATAAAATTTCAAAAATAGCTTTGTGAAAACATGAAACGTATTTGTTTCGCACTCTGCTATTTTCGTGACTGTACAAAAAAATATGCAAATGCTACAAGTCCTCTGCTCTAGTAATAATCTACCCACTGACAATGTATATTATATATATATATATATAATACTTTCAATATTAATACTGATAGTAATTATGGATAGTCATTTATATATTTTTATACTCCATCGGCAAACCACCCATGTAAACATTTAGGCACTGGTGACTCAGTGACAAATATAGCTCGTCCTATCTCTGTCCAGCTCTTGGCATCTAAAATCACTACTCCAGCTTGATTTGTGTTTTCAGTTCCTCCCCATATTATTGATGATAACACCACACCGTCATCCTCGCCCTGTATACCAATTACAAATGTTCATTATTATTTTATTATTTTGTCAAATAATAATACTATAATTTTTTACAGTTCATTACATTAAACATACAGTTAATAAACAGTATTAATTTGTAACATATTACTGTAAGTTGGATAAGTATGTAATCAATATCTACCTACTAAAATACACATATTCACTTATTTTCACTTTTATTCTGTATAAAATTGTAACTTATGATAATATATATATATTTGAAAATACTGTGTGCTGATAATATAAAATAGTATTTATACGAATATATTCATACCAATTATTTCATAATAATTGTATAGACTAAAATACAACAAGCACAATTTATACAAGTACTTGAGCATCTGGTGAAGAGACGAAAATTGGTTCACTGGGATATATGTTCCGTTCACTCCACGTTGAGCATGTTTTCTTGTAGGTATCCACTTTAATAAGCTAAACACAAATCATAATTTGAAGTAAAATTCCGTGTTATGCGTATATTATTCTTGTCCACTTTTAGTAAAAGTTTTTTAATACTATTTACCGTTCCAGGGTTCTTAGCATCAACGTCAGACGATATTGCATAGAAAAATCTGTACTTATTGCCAATTTTGCGGTCATTAATCCTGGGGGTTTCACAACCCAGATCACATAGCTTTTGAGGGCATACATAATGATAACTATTTCGTGCGTTATCACTTGTAGTAGAATCGTTGTACACTGGTAAAACGAATCTCAAAGGTCTACTTCGAAACATGGTTGCATAATCAGGGTTTTTGTTGAGATTCTAATAAAAAAAATTAACAGGCAAAATGCTAATTATAACTTTGACTATTGTGACAAAGTGAGAATTAAGTTAATTCTATTATAAGAATATGGGACGTACTTTTCCTTTATATCAATTTAATTGGGACATAAGTGTACTTTAAAAAAATATTTATATATACTATAAGCCAATGGCATAATTTCAGTGGAAAGAGGGTCCCGAGGCTCAACTCTCCAGAGGAAAAAAATATACAATAGTCATAAATGACTCACTATGAAAGTATAGAGAAAATAAATATTAATTTATATCATGTGGTTGTAAATAATTCTTCATTTGTATTGTTAGGAACCCTTGCACACACACTTTAGATTAATAAGCATATTATACAATAATATAGTAATGTCAGCAATATGTATATTTTTTTTTGTAAGCGACTGCGTCGCCAAGACAAGAACGTAGAATAAGCAAGAGTCAGTCGTGAACAAGTAACCGATTCGTATAATACTGTGTCGTTAAAATATTCTTATAATAAAATAATTAATAAAATATTTT
>NW_020271757.1:294874-332070 GCF_003268045.1 Sipha flava | reverse complement strand
AGTATATAACAGTATTTATAATTATAATATAATAATATAGTTATTAATTCATACCATATATGTATTTTTTATAATATTATAAAATCACTTATTTTTTAGAAAAATTTTAAACCCCCCACAAAAAAATTGAAAATACATCACTGTTGTATACTATACTAAGTACTATATTATATTGTGATTTTTATTATACTACTTTTGTTTAATGCGACTTCTTATTTGTAGTCTTTATTTAGTTTTTTATTATAATGTTTATTGATAAAATTATAATTTTAATATTAAGTTTATATTAATTGTTAGTTGTTATTCCATATTTTAATTAAGTTAAATATTTTTTTGAAATTAAATTCTTAAATTATTTATTATATTTTTACAAACACATTAAATATGAACTTCCTATATAAGTTTTTTTATAGTTATTTGAGTTTGGCAGATCATTGTTTTATTTATGTAGTGATTTATCTATCATCCAGTTCAGTTATTGCTATTACATACACACAAATAAATATTCAGATACTATACTATTATATTCCTGTGACTCGTTCTTATAATAGTGATAAACAGTGGTGTAGGAAAACTCGCTAGCACCCCTGGTAAACTTAGAAAAATTACTTTACTAACCAATTGAAATTTGATGCCATAATATTTTTTTAAACCTTTAATTTTACTAATATTTTTAAGTATAAATTTTATTCTTATAAGTTATTATTATAGTGTTAATTTAAACTTTGAAATTTTGCTTTTCTAGCTTTATGACTGTCAAATTCATCGATAATTTCTTCATATGAAATTTTTTATTTAAATGCCCTAGTTTCATAATTTCATCATTAAATTCACACGTAATATGTACAAATAGACAACATCTACGTATTTCAATAAGTATAATGGAAAATTTTCGATTTAATTATAGGATAAAAATACGACTTTTTCACAATTTTGCGCCCCTTGGCAATTCGCGCCCCTGGCGTAGGCACAGTTCGCCATACCCTTGCTACGCCACTGGTGATCAATACCAATATAATGCGTAATTTCTGATTATATTTTTAATATTGGTAAGTTATTACACTGGTAATACAATTTATATTAATATTTTTCCATTCATTTCATTATTAACAATTTACCTGTAGTGCTTCGACGAACATACAATCAAGCATTGAAGGATCTCGATAACAACAAATATCAATTACTACATGGTTACCTTCTTCGTACTGGTTGATGATATGAAGGTAAAATAATGCGTCAGATTCATATATTTTAACCGTTTTGCCGTCACATCTTGAAATTAAGTGTATTAGAGTCTATACATCCACACAAATAAAAAACATTTTCTTATAATAATTTATTTGCATAAGTAAAAAATATACTATTTAATTATCAGATTTGTATAGTCTTAATTGCCAATATAAATACTTTATTTGTAGCAATAGTAATACATACCCAGATAGCAATTGTGTGATGATAATAATATAATATTATTATTATTACAGTACATAGATAATATTATATAAAATATGTTATTGTAATAACATAATTATCTTATTAATATAATATCGTTTCAGTAATTCAATAATAATATTTTTTTTATACAGTAATACAAATATTATTTTAAGTATATTATAATAAAATTATTATAATATAATTGTTATAATATTTTTTCCGTATTTAATTATTAATAATATTATAATATATTTTATGTATGGTAATAATAATAATAATAATAATAAAGTTATTATAATATAATTATTATAATATTTATGGTAAAATTGGTTAATAATAATATTTGAATGTTTTCAACATACGGTATTATATTAATACTATTTAATTATAATTAAGTAAGGGCAGGGATGGCGTGAGGGGAGGGTTCTGATTTAACTGAACTTAAAATATTTTATTAATAGAAATTATAAGACTCAATATTTATTTTGCCCAGGGCCTCGCAAACTCTAGCACAGTTATTGAGTAAGGGTATATATAAAGTGAAATACGTCGCTTTTAAAATACAGATTAGGCATAATAATAAATATTACTACGCATAAAGATGAATAAGAGTGTACCTAGCTATTTATAGGTACTTTGATTTTAAAAATTTTTGTCAAACGTATTTGAATAAGTGTATAATCAGTAACCATTAATCAGCATTTATAATTTATGTTGGCACTTGGTGTACGTGCGGGCTCGTCGCGAGTCACTCGTCTCTCCAAGTTGCAATACGTAGTACGTACCCTATTGTTGTTATTCTATAAATAAATATATTTCCAGTAACGGGCTCTTATCGTACGGGATTGTCGCACGTCTATCGTCTCTCCAACTCGAAATACGTACCCTACCAATGGTTTTACCTATTATTCTATAAATAAATATATTTCAGTAACGGGCTTTTAATTCTTATACCCCATTTACATTCAGCCATTGCCGCTGTTCCTCGCGCTGCTGTATTTCATTGTCAAAATACTTCAGTGGCAGCGTCGTAGATAGTGAGCGTCTACATTGCCCTGTTAATGTGTGCTAATATCATGCTGTCGGTTAATCTGCTGCTCGCACTGCTCAATTTACCGCTCCTAACGGGAGCGACGGGCAGTGACAATGCGAGGAGCATGATCAGCGCGAGTTACGTGTTCATATACTCGTGCTGCCCACTTCCCTGCTCACTGCCACGAAAATGGGCTGAATGTAAATGAGGTATTATAAACATTTTGTGGATGTATTTGTAATTCTGGTGCCGCTGTTTGTAGTGTGTTTGTGTCAATTTGTCAAGTCACACTTGAATACTTGATTGTGTTAGCCAATTTAACATCGCCGTTGCTAATATTATTATACTAATTGAAGTGTACAGTGTAGTATGTGCACGTAATATTTTAAAATTCTTAGTCGTCTTTAGATTATATGCACTTGGTCTGTTTGGGTGTAGTCAAAAAACTTCTAATGTTGTGGATGAAAGATCCTTTAAATGTTCGTTTGCCATCATTGAAAATTAATCAATTATCTGAACTAATAATTAATTTAAAACCATTTTTTTTTTTTGCGAGTTTTCTAGAAAACCTAGAACATTAATTGAAGTAGCTTGTTGGTAAGCAACTGAGTTTAGGTTTTTTTTATTATATATTGGACCAATAATATTAGATAAAGTGTTGAGTGATCACTGTTTTAAAAATTTTAAAGCTTTAAGTGTAGCTATAACTATACTTTTAACACCAGGTCTTAGTAAATTTGTCCAATATGCAAGAAATCTTTTAGAATATTTTGTAAAATCGTTTGAACAAATTTATGGACAACATTTGGTATCTAGTAATATTCATGGCTTAATCCATTTAGTTGACGATTATGAAAGATGACAATGAGATAGATTCTAAAATTGTTAGTGTACCTTTAAAGAAATTATCTAAAGAATTTATTTTTATTAAATTAGGTAAATTTTTTTCTATAATAACTTGAACTTCAAACAATAATAATTACTAATTATTAATTAAGTTTTAAAAATAATAATTGTTAATATATTGTAGAAATTATAACATCTGAGATTAATAAATTTGTATTATGGGGATAATATTCATCCAAAACTAAATAAAGAAAAACTGAAAGGTAATTATTTTATTGACTAACTATGTAATAACTTTCATTCTTATCAATTATAAATAAAATAAAAGAATACTGATTAGACAAAAAAAATTACATTAATTAATTATCAATTTTTGTAACATGCCGTTTATGTACCTAAGTATACCTAGCATATTAAAATTGTTTATTAATTTAAATTAACTTTTAGTTTAATTAGCCAATAAAAATGTGGAGCATAATCAGTTTTGATAATGAAAATGCTGTAGAGGATGTTCCTTCACACTGGATGAAAAATAACACGTGCGTCTGGCCAAAAAAAGATGTTAAAAAGCATATACAACGAAGGACTAATCCAAATAAATTTGATTTTAATTATTTTAAATCAAGAATTTTGAAAAAAGGCATTGGTAAATATTTTATTAATAGGTACATTGTTTTAATTTTTTACTAATTATTTACTTAATAGAAACATTACATGAAACTAGAGAAAAAGTTAAATTAGCAGAGGATACAAGTGACCTATCTAATATTGAAAATTCAAAAT
This sequence comes from Sipha flava, assembly GCF_003268045.1. Classification (NCBI taxonomy): domain Eukaryota; kingdom Metazoa; phylum Arthropoda; class Insecta; order Hemiptera; family Aphididae; genus Sipha; species Sipha flava. Next base: position 327,974 of record NW_020271757.1, on the reverse strand, counting down.
GGAAAAAAAAAACTACAGCTATAAATTTAGAACCTCCTCAGTATATTGAAAAGTTACATAAAAATAAACGAAATGGTAAATACCTATTGAATGTTTACTTTTTATATACATGATTTAATTTATACAAGTACTTAAATAATATGTATTGTTATAATTATTTTAATAACTAGTTAATTGTCTTTTTAGATGATTTAGATGCTAGGAAGATACTTCAATAACATTGATGACTTCACCCAAATTGCCGAAAACAGATACTAATTGTAGTATGTTTACCTTTTTTTGTTTTAATAAATTGATTATAACTATTAAAGTTTTCATTTTGTAATTCATTCGCAGATTTTGACCACGAGTTAGATTATAGTTATAAAGAAAGCAGTACAATAGAGAATAATTAGACCCAATCGTTAAAATCCAAACTAAATATGCCTGGTTCTAGTTTCTCTAATGATAGTATATTATAATAATTGAAGCATATATTTAAAGCTTTTATTTATTGATCTTCAATTATGTTGTTTTAAGATAATGATGTTCAGATGTCAGATTGTCCTCCTTCAAAAATAAAAATAACTCTTTTTAAACCAATAAGTACATAAATTCAAGGTATTTTACTATTTATATTTGATACTCTAATTTATTTAAAAAATTATATTTTATTATATAACACGTTAAATTTATATATTATTAACAGAGAATACGTCTTCATCGACTACTCCAGAAAGTACTCATGAAATATCATCCATAATCTATACATCTCCATTTAAGGTCACACCACAAGACAACTACCAATCATTAATCCCTGTTGTGCAAGAAGAAATAGTGTTACAAGGTAAATATGTTACCTGTTAAACTATTTAATGGTCATGACTTATGACTGAGTATGTATTATATATTACAATATAACTCATTGTTTTCCTTAAATTATATTGATACCACAAAGCTATCCAATCTTTGTCATAAACCATCTACACCAATTAAACACAACTTTAATGATGATTTAGAACTCAAAAACATATTGCCTAAACCATATACATCTAAACAATACAATAATTATATTTTTAAAGATTTTATTAAATTAATTAATATTTATAAGAATTAATAATGGTCTATTAATTTGTTTAAACATAGTATTTTCCCCCATTACATATATTTTGAAGAGGATATTAAATGTGGTATTAAAGATAAGATATGATGTACAGTCCATTCAACAGAAGCAGATTGAAATGGAACATATTCTAACAGATACAATACAACAAGTAAATGAAACCAAAGGCTCCATTCACCAAAATATATCAACAGAAAGAGAAGATTTTTATTTGATGATTCCCATTATGGATGAAGAACAATTATTTATTTTTGAAGAGAAACTTTTGGAAAAGTCTTATAAATCATGTGTTGTAAATGAAAATACAGTGATTGCCACTTAATGTAATCACTTTGGTACGGGACATAACTGATAACATAATCCGATTGATAACATTAAACGAAAGTTATAAATAATAATAAAACCTACGTTAAATAAAAAAAATAAATAATGTAGTGTTACATCAAATTTTATAATCATAATACATAATTATTAAAAATATAATTATTGATGAAACCATCCTTCTGAGACAATACAATTTTCTATACCCATTTTTTTTGCAAGTTCTACAGCTTTTTTGAAGCAATATTGAACCATTAATGCATGCATAATTTTTTCTAACATTAATAAACCATAATGATAATGCTGATTCAACCTGTTCTTTCCCACTGCGTATACTCTTTATGTTTGGATTTTTATTAAATGTTGCTGAATTTTCTATTTCAATTCGTTTTTTAATAATTTACACAATAATGGTTCCGAAATTTGTAGTTTTATAGCTGCTTCTCGTTTTCCCATTTTTGGTAAATTGTTGTAACGTTGTAGTGTTGAAATTTTTTCATAAATTTTTAGGTCATTTCTTTTTCGTTTTTCACTCATTTTTACTCACACGCGACACGGATGCATACAAACGCGATACTGGTCGACAGACAGCGACGGTATTGTCTTAATGCTATACGAACGAAAGGTAGATAAATATACGGTAAATAAATAACAGTATAGACATTTATATTCGAGACATTCGACGAAAACTTTGATTGTATGTTACAATATTATATTCAAATTTTAAGCTAAATGTTGGGCTTAAAAAACGTAACATTAATATTATAAAAACTTGTTGAATTATTATAATGTATTAATGAGAATGAAAAAACAATTGAAAAATCATTATTTTGAAATATTATAATGATATAGTTCTTAAATTGTTTTTATAATATCTTTCTACAAATATAATAATGATGGTATTGTGGCCAAAAAATATAATTATAATATTATTATTAAACTTTTATACTTAATTTATAATGAATTAATATTGCTTAAATAATATTACTCATTTCAAGTGAAATGTCATAATAACGTTATTATATTATGATTTTGCTATCTGGGATTGAACTATTGTTTCAATTTAAAATGTTGAACATAATTTTACCGAAATAGAACTTTTTTAAACATAAGAACAACAGAAACTATTTAAAATTAGAATCACATGAAACCAAAGAATTACATTTCGATTTAGATGAGATTCCCCAACATCTACGGTATAAGTTTTAATGGTATCAAATATATTTTCTAAAATTATCTGTATTTTCAAATCTTGGAGGTCATTTAAATTGAACTCATTACATAATAAAAATCTTATTTAAATTAATTTACTTACAGGACAATCTTGGAACCATTTAAACGCAGATGACAACGGATTTCCTTTGAATTTATTTAGTATGGCACTTGACAATGAAACGCTCAAAGGCTGCTCAACTATCACAAAATAATGTTCTGTCATACCAAACGAATGCATGTATCCAGGATGCAATGGCCATCGACACTTGATGGAAGCCACAATACATATTTGTCTAAACATTTCATCTGTCGAATTCTGGCAGCCGGTTTCTTAGCGTAAACAAAAAATAAAATATCTATCAACACTTGAACCAAAGTATATAAGTATAGGTTACTTTTAGGTACATTTTTTTTTCGATGCTACTCAGTTAATTTATAAAGTTAGTTTTATTCAACAAAAATACTCCGTACGCGTAATTAATTCTGATAAGGATACGTCATATATAAGTTTGAATATAATATGTGAATATAAACAGGATTATTTATACAGTTATAAGAGTAAAAGTTCAAAGTTCAAAGTACATAAACTTGCATGTCCATATTTATTTCCGTTTAAAAATCTTACCTGGATTGAATCGAGGAAATTTAACCACGCAATAGTGAGGGCCATTAATTTTTGGTACCGTAGCTAAATTGAAAACGGCACCATCGGCTTCTACGTGCGGGTGAGCTGTATGATGCACAATACCAATCATGCGGGCTATATCTGTCTAATTGGAATAATAACATTTTTTTTATTAAAAATTGTTTTGTTTTTCTATGCTGATAGTTATTAGTCGATATTATTATTATAACTATCATTAGCTTAATTAACTTTTCATTTCGATTTTGAAAAAGTTAATCTTATGAATTAATAGTTTAAGTGCATGTATATGTAAATTATAGAAAGTATGTATTGTATACATTATTTTATGTTGTACATAAATTATTATACATACTACATACACATATAATTTGGTGCGCAATGGTGTTGTGATTTTATCAGGTAAAAAGGGATCAGGGCGCAATTGTGTTACAATTTTTTTGCGCAATCGTGTTGCGCCGATTTTCAACAATCCTACATATATTATGATAAAAAAATAACATTTTAAAAAAACATTGGAAGATTACACGTATGTAAACTTTTGGTTGAAATTTTTTCCTGTCTTCTATATATTGGTCAACTGTCATGATTATTATAATAATAACAAAAATATCTATGTCTATGTATTTTATTTTTTCCACTTTTTATTTTTATAATAAATAAAATAATTTATATTAAATAAATAAATAAAAATAAAATTTTTCCACTACCATCAAAATGCAACATATCAATGCAATGGAGAAGTATTTCATCCAATACTACGAAACCACGAATAACGAAATCTTGGGTACCTACATATGATTACATCAACAATTAGACGTCAAGCTGCGCTTTGTTGAGTTAACAAACTAGAAAATATCTATCGATACATCGCCAGGACCTGAAGGAGTCGTACTCAAAACAATCCGTGATACGAAATGCGTACTTACAATTTTAGCGATCGCAAAGGTAATGTTGACATGGATTTATGTTTCATCAAAATTAAAGACAGGGATAACCATATTCATTTACAAAGGTAAAAACATAGAAACTGATCTACAGAATTGGAGACCAATAACTTTATTCAGTGGCATTCACCGCATAACTGAACGGTGTCTCGATATTGCCATTATTTTTATTGCTCGATATTTATTATATATAGTATATATATTTATTATATATATAATATATATTTTATATAGTATTTATTTTAAAAAAAGGTTGACGTATTATTTAACAGTTATTATTCGGAGTAAATCTGTCAAACCGTAAAACCGTCAAACCAGTATATATCGAAACCTTGTGTATATATGTAGATATTTAAACTTATATTATTTTAAATTTGAAATGTTCTACCAGTATTTGTGCTAAGTATAAGTAGTATTATTTAATATATATTATATAATTATTAATAAATTATACTTACAGAATTAAGTGTTTGGAGTGTTGTGGGATTAATTCTTATCATTATTGGATACTCAGTTAGTGTGTAATATTCATCACCAATTGGATAAATAGATATCATAGCATTGTCTGATTGATCTTCTCCCCATTTAAATACATTCGAAAATCTAAAATAAAAAATTGAGTTATGTTTTATTTCATTATTTATTTCAAGTATATTTTCTATTATTTAATTTAACGTATATTATAAATGTATACACTTATGTTTTAAATATTAATTCAGTGATGGTAATATGTGGCTTTAGCTGCTTAAAGTATATTATATTTGATTTTAATTTAGTATCATATAACATAAATAATATATTACTTATCTACGTGTAATTATATAATAAAATATGTAATTTTGAATATTTTGTAAATTCCTTCATTCCTTAATTTATCTTAATGAAAATAAAACTTACCTATATATCTTATAACAAATATATATAAGATTTTGTTTTGCTATTTTTATATATTTGTTACAATAATATGATATTTAGTAAATTCATGATTTTCAAATGTCTTGAACAAACAACAATAAAAAGTATTTCTTATTTTTTCAATGTGTAAGAAGTTACAGTAACCAGATAATGTAATTAATGTTACATGTATTGAATTTGTTTATTTACCTTTGAAAAATTGTTTTACAAGGATCAGGACATGCTTTGGTTCCAAATTCGGTAACAACAATCCTTTGAGCTGCTTTATTTTGTTTATATGTATTAGATTCTAAAAATCTACACTGGTAAGACACTGTTCCATTTTTGAATGCAAATCTATTGTAGACATAAATATATATATAATGAGTGTATAACTTATCACAGATAATAAATAATAAATTAGAATTATTAAATTCAATTTCAAGGAATCGTATTTTTTTACCTGTGTAATAAAGCTGAGCTGTCGAATAAATGTTTAAATTCATAATTTCCAACTCGTATACTTCCTGGGCCATTTCTCAATAAAGATCCTGATAACCATTCAGGTATATGACCTATTTTAAAAATTATAAACCAGAATAGTAAAATATTATTTTATAATAAAAATGTTTTATAAGGTACAAACTACATTGCATTGCTTAAATCTAATCAAATTTTTTATTCACTGCACATTTTTTATTATTTACCTTCTATTTTGCCTTGAATAGGACTTGAAATCTCACGTGTACAGTTTCTAAGCCAAATTGATGTGTCACAGTTGGGGTATAAATTTTGACCAGCTTTCAGACGTTTGACTAACAAGTCTCTGTCTTCATCTAATCCACGAAATAGGTCATTGATTTTCGTTCGTCCACTCACGGGTGTTTCCTTCCAACTTGCACCAATCCACTTTAAACCCTGCATTAACCGAATTTGATATATTTTGTATCGTTGAATAATCGATTTAATTTTAATAGTTATTATAGATTTTAATGACACTTTTTTCTTTGACGGAGCTGTCGTTTTCATTTTTAAATGCATTTATTAATATAAACTATAATTCAATATCACTATGTCATTGACTTAAATCATGAGTAACTAGATATTAAAATTATGATACAGGCGTATGGCTTCTTGAATATACTTATTACATTAACTTAATATTTACAGTACATATTTTTACGTATGCATATATTATCTTCTTTATAATATTTTAATACATACCTGCATGGCTGTAAATGAAAAATAATTGTTGGATTTTTAATGGAATGCGATCGACAGAATATTATCTTATAATTAAAACAATGATTATTTTTTAAAAATAACTAAAAACAATTAAATTAAATAATATCTGTAGTTTCGTTCGGTCGACATCAGTGTCGTTTATGCAGTACTGTTTAAATGAGTACTTCGTAAAGTATTACGTATAACAATCGATTATTACAGTCGTATATTATGTAACCAGCATAAAAGCATAACAAAAATGTACAGAAAATAGAAATTTGTAATAAATAATATTCATATATATATTTATTTATGATGTTTGTACTACAGTCAAAATTAATTATTTATTTAAGTTCGTAATTATGTCATCAATGTTTATTATATAGGTATTTGCATTTATATTAAAGAGTAATAAATTAATTGGTTATCAATATTGTTGTAGATAAAATTAATATAGTTATAAAAAAAATAATTATATTATTATTAATTAAATAATAATAATAAATTATTAAATTATTATTATTATAAAATAATGATTTTTTTTTTTGTTTTTATTGTTTAACAGATCATTAAGATCTTTTACATGCTTTTACTAAGTATTTCCAGCCGTCTCTATTTTATAATTTAAAATTAAGATATTTTTTATGTAAATTTTAATTCATGTCTTTCGCGATACTTGATAATTTTACATTGTATTCAAATTTCTATTTAATTTTTAAGATACAAGATTAACTATATTGTCTTATAGAAGCGAGAGTGGTTATGTTTATATCAGTGACGTATTTAGGAGGAGGAGGGCTAGAAATGGAGATCGCCCCGTCAGTTTACACATTCCATTTTATGTTGATGAACAATAATATAAATTGGTTAATTTTTTTTTTAACCAAGATAATATTCTAAGATTAGAAATATTTATTGGAGGGCATGGACAAAAATTTGTCGACGAAAAACCTCTCCAAAACGTAAATAAGTTACTTGCGGTGGAGAATGACGATAAACGACTAAATAGTATGGTATATTAAATATTGAATCAGACATCACAAAAAGTTTACAGTATGATGACATAATCAATGAATATAGTTATTTTAAAACTCGTAAAAAAAATATGTAAATTGTAAATATTGTTTTTTAATAATAATAAATAATAAATAAATCTATTTTATTTTTATGACTAATTTATTAAGATAACATAATGTTTAAAGTTTAAACTGTGCTTTCTTTTTGTAACAACTAAAAATTGTTTAATGGAAATTTTTGATTAAATAATCAATGGGAACTGGTTTCATCAGAGAACACAAAAAGTGGATACATTAAAAACACAAATGTAACAAATAAGTTAGAAAGGGCTTGAAAATATAACGATAACGTAAAGGCTGTTATACGGCTTATGGATGGTTACTGGAAGATAAGCTCCGATGCGCTCAGTAGGTGGAAAAAGTTAAATAATTTTTGTTGGTGGGTGGGGGGGGCGGAAAAACGTTAGCACCCGGGTGCTAAATTTCTGAATACGTCTCTGGTTTATATTATGGTTATAATAGTATACGAATCCATTTTTATTTAGTGTCGGGTCTTAGAAATTTAATTATAACAATTTTATTTTGAAATATTAAATAACTATTAATGAAAACAATTTTTTGATTAAACTGAAAAAAGTAAATAAGCAATAGGTACTTATGGTTTGTTTTATAATTATTTAAATTATCTATATATGGTTAATCTTGAATTTTTTTTATGGTGGTACAAATGTATTGATTGATCGATCTTTCTAGAAATATTGGTCGATCGTAATAAAAATTTATTTTACCATTATTGGTCGATCGTATAATAAATAATCCAATATTGGGGTTTGCTTTATTGTTTCTAAAAATTTACCATTATGGCGATTGGAAGCAGCGTATTTATTTCACGTTTTAGACCTAAAAGCCTGACAAGATTACGCATACTTAAAATGATCATATTTTAATTCTGTAAAAAGATTTGAGTTGATCGACCTTTTTTCTAGGTTATTGTGGAAATCAATTATTGATATTTTTTTTTAAAATTGTTTTTAAATCTTATTTGAGTTTCTAAATTTTTTTTTAATTTTTAGATTTACTTAAGTGTCTTTTTTAAGAATGTTAAACAGTTATTCTAAAATTGACTTCCACAATAACCTAAAAAACACAACGACAAGTATAAATATTTTTACAGAATTAAAATACGATCATTTTGAGTTGACGTATTTTTGTCAGGCTTTTAGGTCTACATTGATTGAAATTAGTTTCTTCATCGGAACAAAATATTTTATTTCATCAAATGTAAAGACATGTGCATGCGCGTGCGGGCCATAAATTGTTTCCCGGAAACGTTTGATACCGGCGCGCAACGCGAGCCGCCAGCGTACCTATATATAATTCCTAAATAGACTTATAATGAATTCAAATGAATTGCAATATATTTATAATTTGGTATGTTTACTGCAATGATTTTACACAATATACCTACTGTACGATTATGCCCGAAGTTATCAATGTATTTAGTCGACACTTAGTAGTTAGTACTTAACGGCGCTACATCTAAAGTTTAGTTTCAGTGCAGTATTAGTGTATTAGTATCAGTGCTTTAGATATTGATTATATTTTTATTATTTCAAGATCTCATTGTAACAAAACTTAAAGTCTGTAGAACTTTTTTTTTTATTTTGCTAACTTTTTTAGTTACAGAATTATAACAATAAGAATAATAAATAACAATGAAGAAGAATAACAATTAATATTAATGATAATAATAATAATAATAATAATCAATAATAACAATAACTATTATTGTCTCACAATTCGGTATACAATTGCTATATATAATACTCGTTGTCGAGTTTACACATTTTTACACGACATCGATTACTAAGTATTGGTGACGGGGATTCAAGTGTCATGAAAAAATTATCATTGGCAAAACCTTATGGACCCGATATATTTATTAAAAAAATAGAATGTGTAAATCATATTCTAAGAAATTATTGTAACCGTATTGTGGATATATCCACTCGTCGAAAGAGTACCTCCGGGATAGTAGTACCAGGAGTTTTGAGGAAAATTTTAAAAGATAGACGACTTAAATTACGGTAATGAGTTTTTATGAATAATTAACAAACCTATGTATAATAAATTATTTTTTTTTTAAAGATGTGTAGTGACGAAGGCAATAGCTTTTAGAAAAGAAATGAATCTTAGTCACAATGAAAAAGTCGTTCTTTTAAAACATGATATTTTGAATAGCCCATACCACGTATTTGGCTACCATGATGATTGTGCTAGGTAATTAATTTTTTTTAAAGTGTTACAAACCAAATGAACAATAATTATTTTTAAAATTAAGTTAGTGGGTTACAATACATATATGTATAAATTATATTTTATTTATTTTTTAGTTATTTTTGTAAAGGCCCGAAAGAAAATGAGGTTAATCTAGTTCCTCAAATGCAAACTTCTGGATTATGGGCTGATATCTTAGGGGCCAGAAATATAGTTGCACATCATGTATCGAGCCTGATCTATAATGTCAATAACAATGTGGTTGAAGGTTTTAATAACGTGATTGCCAAGTACGTTGGTGGCAAAAGAATCAACTATTCTTTACGAGGTATAATTATTATAAAAACGTATCACATTGTAGGTAAATATTGTATTTTTTTAAATCTTAAATTATTATTTTAGGATCCTATGGTGCTAGGTGTCATACTGCAGTGACATCGTTTAATTTGGGATCTAACTACATTAGTCACTTACATAAAAAAATGACTAATTTAAGTCCTGGTATAATTACAAAAAAATATATTAAAAAAGTTGATAAAATGTGCAAATTATCAAGAAGACGACGTTTAAATTTTAATAAATCGACGTAATTTAATTTATATATTTTTAAAAATAAATATCAAACTACAATCACTTAATATTATTTATAGTTTTACAATGAACAAGCGTAAATTATTTTCTGGACCCGATGATGATTATGGAGCTGTGGAAATGGGTTACGAAATAATTGATATGCCTTTTGATGAGTATCAAAATAAAAAGGAACTATTTTTGAAAAAAATAACATTAAAATCTGAAGAGATAGTAGCGATTGAACGAAGTACAATTGGACAGCAAGATAATGATATGTGGCAACAATATAGAAAGTATCGACTAACGGCGTCCAACTTTGGAAAGGTTTGTAAGCTTCAACCAACAACTTCCCGTGCAAATACTGTAAAGCATATTTTGTACGATATTTTTCAAGGAAGTTCAACTACGAGGTAAGCTAAAGTTTTTTAATAATTGAGACGTAGTTACAAAATATTATTTATTGATTTATTTTAATTTATAACTATAATTTGTAACTATTGTATCTATGTTATAGATTAGTATGCATTATATTTAAATATTATTTCGTTTATATAGGTATGGAATCGAAAATGAGTCAATTGCCAGAAACGCCGTTCAAGAAACTTTAGGAATAACTATACAGTTAGCAGGTTTATTTATTCATAAATCTCTGCATTATTTGGTTGCGAGTCCGGACGGGTTAATAAACGAAAACTCGATAATGGAAATAAAATGTCCGTCGAGTATAAAAGAATACACACCACAGGAAGCGGTTACTCTCGAAAAATTAAAGTATATGACCGATTATAAGGGGAAGCTTGTTTTAAAAAAAAACGGACAATTATTATTTTCAAGTACAAAGCCAACTTAATATTGCCGAAAAAAAATATTGTTATTTTGTTGTATGGAGCCCCAAAGGTAATCAAATTATTATATACCTAGTCGTTATTAATCGTTTTTTAAATGTTTATGATTTTGGCAGGTTTTGTGATAGATAAAATATCTAGAGATGAATCATTTTGGAATACAAAAATTGAACCATTTGTTACTCGATTTTATATGGAGTCATTACTTCCAGAAATAATCGATTCTAGGTTTGATCGAGGATTACCAATAAGACCAGGCATTCCCGAAAAAATTGTTTAATTCTGTCACCTTAAGTTTTTTATTTCATTTCTAATACATCTTGATTTTTTGTATATTTATTTATGTTTTGCAATACAAGAAATTTAAACAAGCAAAAATTGCACACTTCTTATAAGCTATAGCTTGTGTTGGAATTAATTAATAATTAGATGTTATAAATATTCGTTCTAAAACTTTTTTTTATAAAATATATTAGTCAGTATTACTATTGATTTATTTTTAACTATAACTATTTATGAATGAATTACTTGTGATTTTTATTTTATGCAATTATTTAGCAGGCCGTTGACCTAATATGGGTCACACACGCATACTACTCTAATTACGCTTAATGACTTTTGTTATTGTATTATTAGATAAAGTTAGTTGACTAAAACCGGTTTTGGATATTGTGTTGAATATTGCACCGTTGTAGAATATGCGGGTAGTAGCGGAGGCACGGACACTCACACAAATGAGCATTTACTACTCACACAACAGCAGTAAACGACTTCAACTGTTAAACTAAATGCCTATCGTTTACTCCTTAGAAACGGAGCACTTCCAATCCCCTTATCGGTCAATCTTGATAGTCGAAATAGTTTACTATTGTCAGTTATAAATGATATTCACTACTTAAGATTATCTCAGAGTTTTGGAACATGCAAATACTCAATGATATCCAAATTTACGAAGCATTGCTCTTTGTATACTTCATTTTTGAGTCTGAAATATTTTAAAAAGCAAATATCGTTCAAGAATTACAAACAGTAACTTGGATTCAAATTAACGAGCAGCTGTTTTTAGTTTTATATCAGACTTCTTTAATTTGTAGAAAACCAATGCTAGGTATCCAACTAATAAGCTTAATTTTTTTTTTTTTTGTTTTTGTGCATTATTAGAATATTAGATAATTATTACGAAGAAGCAAAAATATACAAATATAAAAATATATATACAATATATATATATATACAAATACAAAAATAAACAAAAAATGAATAATTATTAGAATTTTTTTTATTATTATTATTTTTTTTTTACTTCAAAAAAAATCTAAAATATCCTAGATGTCGATCATCAGAGACATAACATTATGAATGTAGCTTAATTATTTGAAAAAGTCAATGACCCTTGATCTACAACAATGCACTGATGCAAAGAGAATATCAAAAGTAAAATTTAATTGAAATTGATTTGTTTAAAACTTCGATTTTAATTCCTTTCAATTTAATAAAATTAATTCAAAAGTTTACATGATCAATTATAAATTAACATAACGATTAATAAATAATAAATAATAATAAATAAATAACGATTGATCCACTTCTTTTAATTTGTATTTCAAACGACAAAAACTGAACTAATTCATATTTTAATTAAATTAATAATATTATACAATAGATTAAGTAATTAATAATTGATAATACTTTATAGTTAATAATTTTATACTGTTTATTAAGTAGTATTATTATCAATTATATCGATTAAAGATTGACAGTTATTGTTGGTACGGCACGGATAATTATACTGTTAATTACTGTATCTGTGTACCTGTAGACTAAAGTATTTACTAAAGTTGAGAAATGTTTATCTGATTTTTTATTTAAAACACAATATTCTATAATTATCTGCAATAAACTATAATAAACTCGTAGGAAAATAATATTCTATCTAAATGATAATTTATAAATGTACTGAAAAAAATACATTATGTAGAGAAATAAAGTCCGGATGAAATTTTATAAATGTTTATACGTGAATCGATGATAGTCCATAAAAATTATATTTAATAATGTACCTAATGATAAATAAAATCAATAGAAAAAAGTAACAGGAAATAAATGCTCGATAAACTTTTACACTTATTACGTCTAAAATATGACCTGTCTAACATTTAACCTAATTGCGCGTTTACTCACTAGAAGTACTAGAAGATAAAAAATAATATATATTATAATGCAAGTCGAAATAAAAACATACAGAGCAAAATTGGTCTTAAACAACAAAAATGATACTCTACAAGAAAAATCATTTTTGGTACATAATCATTAATCAGATTCTACAGTTGAACGTTAAGCCGTAAAGTAATAATATCAAACGAAAAATGTCCGAAAATAATATAAACGAAATTCCATCTAAAATAATTAGAAAAGAACTTCGTAGTTTAGAAAACGAAACATTATTATTAATTAATGATATTTCATATACACGTAGAAATTTATATAATAAAAGAATTAAATATCACCTACCACTTCCCAAGAATATTAATGAATTACATGAAGCTTAAATAAATATGAATATAATGACTGACAAGAATGAAAATTTTTTGCTAATTATTGACAAGGAAACAAACATAATTATATTTACATGTCTCAAAAATTTAAAATACTTATGCTCTATGGAAAATAGTAACAAATTAAAGAAGATGGACGAATTTCATGGTATGAATTTTTGAAAAAAGTAGGTTTAAAGAATAAACGGTAAAATGTTAAATAAATTTATTAGAATGCCTGGACATCTTATCTTCTTATCTTCTTATCTTATCTTATCTTCTTCTTCTTCCTCTGGCACTTAGTACTCTCTAAAAGTTTTGGCCGCCATCACAATATCTCTCCATTTTTCACGGTCCTGAACTTTTTCTTTCCATTCCTGCACTCTTACATTTTCATTCCACACAATTATTGTAATATTAATTTATTATTTCAATTTTTAATATCTTTGATTATACGATTACTATGATCAATTTTTTAAATTTTTTTATTTTTATTAAATTAAAGTAAGACATTCCTAGCCACTTGTGACTATCTACATCTACGGATGTTTACGGTTACGACAATATAGTAGGAAATATTAATAACTAATATTAACAATAATGCCTAATGCTAAGCGTTAATGTTTGATATTTGTTTGACAACTATAATAGATAATAATAATTTTATGATGTTAGGGAAAAGTATTTATACAGCAAGACGTTTCTTTTTTATTTTATTTTTTTTATTTCTGTAACTAACTAACTACGATCTATTAAAAACAATAATTGTATGTTTCAAGATAGCAAATAATATGCAAACGTTATCGATCATGAAGTTAAGTTACCCATCAAATGCGTACCTATACACAGCTGTACCATAAAATTTATTTCTAATTAAATGTGTTATCGTATCGGTATGCACATAGGCGTGCGCAGACCTGTATTTATCGTCCTGACTGGTAAAAATGTCATCCAATTTACTTATTGTATTTATGTTATACAGATTGTAAATTTTTTTCTATTTTAATAAAAAAATAAATAAATAAAAATATTGTGGTTTACAAGTCCCAACGAATATATTTTCCTTGGATATATTTTTGTAGTAAATTGTAGTTGTTATACTATCGTCATAAGTTTTTGCTCGAACGTTTAGAAAATTTAGTTTTATTTTTCTTATTACTAGACGCCATTTAATTTTTACCAAATATTTTAGAATAAATTTGAATTAATTCGAGCTACATCAGTTAAAATACGGAACTTTTACCCTGAGACTTGTCGAATATTGGGCCCATTTTACAACGTTTCATGGGGTGCCCGGGCACACCAGGCACCTCCCGTGTGCACGCCTATATATACATAATATGTATTACATATAGTATCTACATATATGTTTTATATATATATATATAAAATAAATTGCCGCAGTTTGTATTTTGTATCTTATCGCGTTTGTTGTAGATGGATAATGTTAATTTTTTTTGCGGCGCAGTTTATATATCAACTTTTAGACAAGGTGTAATTTTGTCGCAGTTTACCATCTCCAAAAATTAAAAGGAGGGTGCTCATCGTGTACCCCCGTGTACCCTCCACTACACTACTGAGTGTAATGGCAGTGGCGCAAACAGCAGGTAAGTTGGCAAAGTGAAATTTTGGGGCCTTTAGTAATGCAAGTGACTGCTTGGTAGACAAACAATAAAAATTGTTTTTTTCTTATATTTTATCATAAACATCTACGAATTACTTAAAATGAGATATTTATACTATAATTATATTACTCTTGTAATTGTTAATATCCTATGGAGTATATTATACTACGAGTTATTAATTTAATAATATTATAAAATCAATACCATGACTAAATTATAAAAGGAAGTCAAGAATAGTGTTTTAATTATTCAATTTTATTCCTATTTATATAAATTCGTTATCGCAACTCGACGAGTCATAACTGATGAGCGGGGAAGTGGAGTTGTGGGGATGATTACTATTAACCGTATACGTAATTATAATTACGCATTTAGTTGATGATTTTTTTACTTTGAGCTTTAGAAATAATACGATTTTCACTTATAAATTTATAATATTTAAAATAAGTTAGTTTATAAAATTATTAATGATGCAATGTTTTTGATTACCTTATGTATCGATTAAATATTTAATCAATACCTTATAGGAGGTGTGAAAGCGGTGTACTTTAGATTTTTAAGATAATTTACATTTTTGGTTAGGAGGCCTCATTTTATAATTTACTTTACGACCGTGTCACACTAGATGTTGAAAGAGCTGTCGGCCTGAGTCTTAGTTGTATATTACCAGATAATTGATAAAATACAAACACAACATTGTACACTATTGTCAAATGAATAAAAAATAATACAATTCACATTGTAAATAGCATACTTTGAACTTAAAATAATCATTAATCATTTGGTCAATAAATTCTAAAACATTAATTTCTATTTTCTCAATTTTTATTTTTTTATATATTTTTAAATGCGATTCAAATATATTTATTGTGCATTAATGCTAAAAGATATTCAGGAAATAATAAAACAATAATAACAAATAACAAAAATAATAACTATACATGTAAGACAAGTTGAACTCTATACCTAATTAGTATAAACCTATGTACTGGTTATATCAATGTATAGTCATTCTACATAGGTATATATATATTTGATCCATAAAGGCTGAAAATCAATAAATATTTTACAACAGACCACCATCAAAACACATCTACAAAACGTATAAATAAATAATGTATTTTACTAGTAAATACTGTTTGATTGCCTATTAAACAATATTTGTTGAGTATTTCTATCCCACTGGATTATTGTATATTGGATCAATGGATTATTCTATATTAAAAAATTCTATTTAATTATATTTTTGAATATTAAGGTTAAATAATTTCTATGTATAAAAATGTTTACATATAAACAATAAATATAGAAGTTATAATACTTTATAACGGTTTGAAATTATTTTTTTTATTTTACTTCTAATTTTTTCTGGAATCATAACACCATGGAAGTCAAAAATTTCTTGCTCACAAAATTTCATAAGGATATTAACTACGTCTATTAATATATTTGTATTATGGTCCACACATTGTTTATTAAATTAAAATTAAAATCATCATTATGGGAATTGCAAACCATGTTTTTTTCTTTTTCTATCACACGCGCAATATAGGGATTTAGACGTTTACTATTTCCAGCCTACAGATCGATCTATTAAGGTGATACGGATTTTGAAAACTCATTTCAATTCATAGTACAGTTTTCTTTAGATCGACGTTCTCACATTTTTTATGTTTCCAATTCATTTAATACTATTTTGTGAAATTTTGGGAGACAAAATCAAAAAAATGGGAAAGTCGATCTAAAAAAAAATTTACGAAGAATTTAAATCAGTTTTTAAAATCCTTATCGCATTAATAGATCGATCGGTACGTTGGAAATAGAAAACGTCTAAATTCCTATATTGCGCGTGTAATAGAAAAAGAAAAAAACATGGTTTGCAATCTCCTTAAACTCATTTTTTATTTATTTATTCATATGGAGTTTAAACTCATATTTATATTATGATAAAATATCAATAATAATTGTTTTATTATAAAATTTATCACTATTAACTAAGTATAATTGTTAAAGTAAAAGTATGTTTTATCGTATCGTATTCGTGGATTACCAAAACTATTATAATTATTATCATATAAAATAACATCAATCAAATATTAAATAAGATATCTGAAAAGTTTGGAAGTGGCTACTCGTATTTAAAAAACTATATAATTATAGATAAGTTTTTTTTTATTTATCATCTCGAAGGTTCCTGTGTTTATAAAAAGCTGTTTCAACATATAACTCTCAGTTTATTTCACTAATTATTAGAATAACATATAATTTAATTTTTTCCTTATTTATAATTATTGTTAACTGAAATTAATCCATCACTATGAAATACTCAGTAAGTTTATAAAATAACTATACTTTTAAATATGGTAATTGATAGATTTTAAGAATATATATTAGATGATTGTAAGATTTTATTAAAAAGCATTAATAATTGATAATAATTTTAGTTATTTCGAATTAATAATATTTATGTAATTTTAATATTTATTAATTTTTTGTAAAACACTTCAAATTTAAAATGGAATCTGGAGTTTACTGCATTATTCAATATTTTAAATTTGTATAGCTTATTGTTGGTTAAATACTAAAAGAACAAGTAAGTCCAAAAAAAAAAAAAAAAAAAAAACATGCTAATATTAAACATGGATTTTGTTCAACATTTTTTAATACCTTTCTATAGTATTTACCTTGCAGTGTTTTATAAATTTCAGTTTAATGATATAAAATATAGACAATTCGTGTTTAATAATTATCAATTTTTAACGAATATAAATTATTTATTTACTTACCAGTAATAATAATTAAAATTATATATTTAAATTACATTCAAAATATTAGAACTGTTACAAATAAAATATTTTTGAAAAACTTCATTACCTATGATATACAGTTATATATTTCTCAATTGTATACAAAAATATGAAATTAAAACATTAATAATTCAATAAATATTAAAAAAAAAAATATCATGTGTGGTGTCCCACAACTTCACAAGAGTAATGAAAATTATTTTTAAATTTAAAATTTTCTTTTCTTTAAAGTCTAAGGGATTGTTTTTTTAACTTGTTTTTTTTTTTAATTAATTAATTACAAAAATCAATACAAATAAAATTAGAATTTAAAAATAAAAATCAATATAGTACTTATATGTCAATTATTATTTTACAAACTTTAAAATAAATTATGTTTAAGATTCATTTAAAAATACTTAGAAATATAAAATTATTAATATTTAATTTAAATTATGAGTAATTGACTTTTTACTTTAATATTGAATTTCACATATCAACATACTCATAATCATACTAATTTTATTTAAATAAATAGTTTGTATGTCTATTAACTCTGAATATGTATATTATATTTATATATACTAGAACAAACTGGTATTTCTGTTTATCCGTCAACGTGTTAATAGAAATACCTAGTTAAATCGAATCTACTAATTTTTATAATATTGATTTATTATATTTATTTATACACTTTATAAACACTATGATTATAGAAAATTAAAAAACATCTAAAGACGATTGAACATTTTCCAACGTAGATAAACAATATTTAAAATGTCTTGGTTCTTTTTAGATGTTATGGCTTTTGATAGCTGTAGTTTTAGTTCAACAATGTTTGAGTCATCCTATCAATGAAGACCCCTCATACAAAGAAGCTGAAGATCATACTGGTCCTGACCATGACGCTGGTGATCTTGCTGATCATGACCATTCATCTTCTAACCACGAAAACCATTCAGGCCACAACCATGGAGACCATTCAGGCCACAACCATGAAGACCATTCAGGCCACAACCATGAAGACCATTCAGGGCACAACCATGAAGATCATTCAGGCCACAACCATGAAGGAAGTGATCATTCTGGTCACCACCATAAATCAACTGAATACAAATGTCATAAATAAAAATAACTAAATTATAATTAATATTTTCTAAAAATTAAGTTGCTAAGAATGAATATATTGACGATGAAATATTAAAGTTTTTCAATACATTTTATAATAAATACAATAAATTATACTTTTAAGTACTCGTACTTTATACTTTTTTCTATAATATTTTAAATAAATTCAAAAGAAAATTATATAATAAATTATAATAGTATAATTATAATTATAGTGTAATACAAAATCATATAATATAAATTTAAACACCAAAATTATAAATTTATTTCTAATTATCTTTTATCTTTGAATATTTTTTTCATATAAATTTATTTTATATTATTAATTAAGCTACATTAAATTATAATGTAGAATGTAACCAAATAAATTGGTAATTGGGGGGGTAAAGTATAATTACCCAAGCTTTATAAACGAGGTTTTTGCGGGTTTAGTATCTAATTAGTAGCTTATCCGTTGATATCATATCATGTATACAATTATAGCTCCAGTGACTCAAGTACGTTGCCATTTAGTGCTTACGTGTTACCATTTACATATTTTAATGACCTTAACTGATATGAACATATATGTATATATATATGTATATCTCTAAATAAATTTAATTTATTTTTTAAGTTTAATTTTATATAATGACTAAGTGTTTGATTCATTCTTAATTTACCTAAATGCTACAATTCTAACTTGACTTTATAATAAACGAGAACAATCTCTTTGGTCCCTGTCTAAGTTTAATATTAATAAATTATATGAGAATTTTATTATAAAGAATTAATTAATTTTTTTCTCATGTTACTATTAAATATTTGATAAATATAGTGAACTAATAATCAAAGGTCAAATGGTATGTAAATACTATTATATAAATCGCATATTGCTGGTAAAACCAATATACATGATAATTAAAATAAATAACTTGGAACAGTTTAAAGAATAAAAAAAAAATTAAATTCTCAGTATTGTTGTTTCAATCGAAATGTATATGTCACTTTTAAACCAATATAACTATTTACATTTATATTAAAAATTCGAAGTTTAAGTTTAAACTTTAAAAAACATTATAATTAAATGCTGATCATATATAACGTAAGTTATTTTTTTGTTACACATTTAAAAAATATATTTTAATATGATTAAAATATATTAATAATTATAGTATTCGCTTATATCATAATATTCTTATACATAAAAATGACGTATTCGACGATTTGTGCTCAATGGACTCAGAAATTACTGAACCTTTACCAATTTTAATTTGTACTCCATGTTTATGATTTCATCTAAATTATATTATATGATTGTTTATTTTTTGATTAATGTTGTTAGTTAAATGGTTTTTACTGGACAAAGGGTTGTAATTATGTGAAAGTTCTGTAAGTTTCTAACATATGGAGGTGGAGTTTGTTTATTAACACTTTAATTATTACCTCGATAATATCAAATTGTACAATCAATAACGTTTAAGAATGTAAAAATGTTATTTTATTGCTTTTAATTATATTATTCCTATTTTATTTAAATGTTATTAAAAAAATTTAACCTTCACAATCAAAGTACCAGCTCTCTGGCTCTCAGCCTCTGCATGACACAACCATATTAAAAGAGGACATTAATTGACTAATCAAATCATGGCAGGAAACACAGCTCAAAGAGTTAGAACTAGAGAGAATTGTGCACAACTATCTCGAAAACAGTGTGATAAACGTATGTGACAAGTAATATCGAGACAAAGTAGAACACGACCTTGCAGTACATCTTGAAAAAAATAACGTGTATATTTCACTGAAGTAAATATTCTCTATAAGCCACTAAAAATGACACTAGCATTTTTAAATGAATTTTTCAAATTGGATTAAAAACTTGATGTTTTTGAAAAATTAACATATACATTGATATATAATGATATTCCACGCTATTTTACATGGTCATGTAAAATCCCCAGAAATGTTCTTATAACAACTATTTTGACTAGTAAGTTAAAAGGAGAAATCGTCCTTTTGTCACATATTCCATTGATACCGCCATAATCTCCAATTCATTTCAAATAGCTTTAATTTAAATAATTTTATTAAATTAAATATGTTTCAATGCCAAAGAATGATAATTTGTGGCTTGGACTTGAAAAATCGACGTTTGTCCCATGGACATCTATATATTACATTATTATATTGTTATAATGTGTAGAGAAACCTTTTATGTAAGCAAGAGCTAAGTTAACCGAAAATAATATGCACCGATTAATACTTAATTTAAATTATACATTTTTGTACTTTAAATTAATAAAAACAGTTATTAAAAATAATTAAAAGCTAACCCGAGTAATGTTGAGGTAAATCGGCTTGTATGTACATATATATAATACTATTATATGCATAAAATATAATTTTTTGTGAATATCTTTATATATCAAACACGTAAATATACTATACAAAAATCATGGTTTCTTTGAAAAGTTCACATTAATTTATTATACACATAGTAAATGATATAATGGATTAATGTGAACACTATTAGTAAGTTTCAAACATTTTCACATTAAAATCTAAATGTATGAAAATTAAAAATTACACACGAAAAAAAGACGAAACAGCTGCAATTTACGTGGAAAATGACGCACAGCCTTGACTAAGAAATAGAATAAAGAAGTGGTAGAACATACGTGTGGACATTTCTTTATATAGTTTTTTTTTCGATATAGACAGGTGGACATTGTAGGAGGTTGGTCGAGTTGCACAATATAATAGTTTACAATAGAATAAATTTACCATAGCTGTCGCCATTTTTAAAAGTGATCGATGAATCTGGTGGGGGTGTATAGATGTTTTTTCATATAGTTATTATATAGCTGTATAATAAATAATATACATTATAATTATGAATGTTATAAACAATGGATATATGTGTATGCAATAACTTGTGTTCAATAATAATGTTTAGTGAAATAACAATAATTTATGCTAAATGCTCTTTTATTAATTGTACGATTCCTCGTATATCTAATTTGAGATATATAGGTATTCATGTTTAATATTTAATAGTTCAAATAAAAAAAATTGAAAAATATATTAAATATTTAATTAATATTACATTACATAGTAAATATATAATTAATGCATAAACAACCAGTGGTTGCTTAGCATATTTAAAATGAAATATCTCTTATTATTAATATATCAATAATAAACAAATTGTTAATTTATAGAAATAAATTAATTAATGAAAGCTTAGTTTAGAGTGTTATGTATGAAGTATGAACGGGTTTGAAATAAAAATTTATTGTCAGATAAATACAAAGTTAATAAAATCACGACTGAATATGAAAAAATATAATCACGACTCAATAAAATATTTTTTCATATTCAGTCACAATTTTATTGACTTTGTATTCACCTGACAATGAATTTTTAAATCAAAACTGTTCACACTTCACAAATATAATAATAATCCAGGCTAAACTTTTATTTATTTATTTATTTATTTATTAATTTACGATTACTAACCATTTAATAATTTTTAATTTTAATTTAATTTAATTTCTTATTATAATTTTTCTTACGTAGGTTAATAAAATATTTCAAATTTTTTTTTAAATATTTCCTTGATAAAAATATTTACGCAATACAACATACAGTTAGGTTTTTTTGTTAGTTTTTCACATTAGTTTTAAGTTATTTGTTTTTAGATATTGAATTATATTGTGATATTTTATACTTACCAATGTATATGTGTTTTGTACAATCTCTAAACAGTGCTCGACTTGAAGGGGACGCAGGGGAACGGAGTACCCCAACTAATTTTCAGAAAGTTTAGCGTCGCCCTACTATTATTACGCTATAACATAATGCTCAGCCAGTTTTGGGGACGTTCTTTTTTTTAAAGTAAATAGAGTCCCCCTTCTTTAATTTTGCCAAGTCGAGCACTGTCTCTAAATACATATTATTATATGATAATCAAATTATAATAATAATTAATACGTTTTTGAAATACTTTTTAATTATACCTATATACACACGTGAGTTCTTCTATGAAAAAAATATTAAAAAGTTTAACTTTATTTTTATTGTGTATTACAACAATTTGAAAATCTCTTTTACTACAGTCTAAATAATGTACTCAAAAATATTGAAATCCATTTTATATTTATTAATGATAAAAATGTTAAATTTTACAACGATTGATATTATTCTTGGATGTGTAATTTCATCATTAATTTTAATTCCTTATAAATGTATTACAATAAATGGTTGAACCATGAAATTTTAAGTTTCATTACACCTCAAAACTCAAACCAGAAGTACATTGGTTCATTACACATTATGTATTATCATATTAAAAATGTAAATCCTTGTCCAGTTGTCCTTTATTAATTAAACGTAATGAACTTACTGTACAAATTCATATCTGTGATAAATTCTTACAATTAATTCAAATATAAATTTTTTATCCTCAAAATATTGATGTCAAGTAGTTTTCTGTGTGCCTTATAATTTGTAATATACCAAGCCGATTTTATGCTCAACCTAAAATTATTATAATTTATATAATATTTATATTTTTACCCATATATACAGAACTGTATATTCAAATTTGTTATGGAGGAAGAGGGTTCAAAAAAAATAATGCATTCCAAAAATTACTTATTTATAACTACCTCTTTTTTCAAAAATAAAATACCTAAAGGTCATGGCGTAACCGGGTAAATGGGAGGGTGATGAATTATAACCCCTTCCCCCTAAATGTTTTTCTTATTTTATTAGATATACAATCATTTTAAGACATATGTATAATGTTATAGCCATACGGCTGAACATTCATTTGTTATAAATATTATTTCATACGTCTTTTTTAGAAGCTTATACTAAAATAGTTGTATTTAATCGTACACATACTTTTAAAATTATGTAAATTAATTTAAAATACCTTATTATAATCATAATTTTATTAATTTAATAGCTAAACTTAGATAAAATAATAAATAGAACACATAGAGAAAATTCGTGTTAACAAATTTTTTATATTTTAAGCCTTTAAAAACATCAAAATTGTTTAGTTATCAATTTTTCATTCAAAAAGATCTCTTTATAGAAAATTAATCTATTTATTTATTTTTTTTTAACTAGAAATAATCAATTTATAAGTACCTATAGCTCAGGGATTGCCAACTAGTCGATCGCGATCGACTGATTGATCTCTTTAGGAATATAGGTCGATCGTTGTAAAATTTAATTTTACCATTATCGGTCGATTGCGTAAAATAATCAGATTAATCGGATAATGAGAAAATTATATTATTATTATGAAAATACAATAAATAATTATCCTTTGAAGCTTAGATCTTTTTTTTCTTTTGCTCATCAAACAAATCTCTTCCTAAAAACCTAAATTCTCTTGGATGTCGATCACCAGGGACTTAAATGTCAAATGTAGCTCACTTGTTTGAAAAGGTTGGCGACCTCTGCTATAGCTATTAAAAACCAAACATTTTTCTCTTCCTAGTAAATTTAATTTATGGCAAAGGCATATTTCAGATTGCCAACTCTCATTTATATAGTTAGTATCGACCATATAGTATATGGTATGCTATTATTTAATATGTTCATATATAATTTCCATAATTTCTCGTTTTTATATTTTAAATATATTACACACATAGTAGCTAATTATATTATTTTAATAAGTATACTTACCTACATTATAGTTATAGTGATATACATTTATATTTTTATTACTTATTTAAATATATTAATCACCATTTTAAACTTTAGTACAGATTTTGGTTTTTAATTACTCCTTAATACTTATAACCTTTAGTTATCATAATATAATAGAAGAATTAATGAATCTAATTATATTCATTAAGTTATAATTTATAATCAGTATGTCCATTACTCAGTATAGGTGAAGAACATTAGGATTTAATTGCGAAATATTAGTGGGGATACTCCCAATAAATATGAGGCCGAAGACCTATATACGTTTATACTCTATAGTATATACTAATATCTGTATTTCACAATTGTCATTTATTTATTTTTTAACTTATGATATTATTAATTGTCTAAAAATATGCTTTTTATTTTAACTATTTAAAAATATATATTTAAGTATAAGTAGATTTAGACGTTTTTTTATTCATCAAAATCATCATATATTATTGCTTTATTACTTTAGTATTTCCCAAATTAAAAGTTATTGATAATAGGCAATGATTTATAATGATTCAATTATATTTATATGTCATTAAACAATTTATGAATAATGAATAACATTGTTATTGTCTTATTAAATATTTAGTGTTCATTAATGAATAATTACTTTTACTTCTAATTTGAGTTTATTTGAAGTGTTCGATGTACATACATTAAAATATGATTAAACTGTAAATTTTGCATGTTAATTAAAAAATGAAATACCATTTAAATGAATTTTAAGAAATAGGTTTAATTCAAAAGATACCTATTGTAATTCAAACTAACTATCAATACGATATTTTTTCGGAACAAAACATGCAAGGATTAGTAATGAACAGGGAACGGACTTTGATGCAAAATACATTTTTTAGTGGGTAGAATAGGGCAATGCTTTCTAAGTGTATAATTCGATTCATACATCAGAGAATTTAATAATGAAACTTTTATTTTGCTTTTTTCAAATATTTTAGTTTTTAAAGCGTTTTTTGACATTTTTAGAGCATTTTTTCATTTTTAGGACATTTTTCATATATATTTGTTGCTAGTAATTATAAGATTTTAGTTATTCTTACGAAGATCGGCTGATTGTATCTATCTATATGGCTATACGTAATTCCCATCAAATAATCTCGATAACGTTACGATACGGGATATAAAACTAATTGGTGTCCGATTATTAGTAGGTACTCATAGAGTCGTTAGTCGTTAGTCGTGTTCGCTATCGTAATTCGAAAAGTGTGAAAGATGCCGAAAATTAAGCCGTCTGATCGTTGTCGTTCGCGTGTGTATGTACAAGAATTCGGTGAAAACAATTAATAATTATTAATTAACATAAAACATTTTTCAGGCTAAAAAAAAAAGATAAGCGAAAAGACAAAAAAGTTTTTTTTATTGTATATATTTAAATATTTTTTTTATAAGATAAATTTTTTATAATGATAAATTTTTTATAAATTTTAAGTTTTAATAATATTATACACACACTGCTACACACACACAAAACTGTTCAAAATTTTGTTTTTATCGAATTTAATAACATTTTTAATGTTTTTAGTGCATTTTTTTGATATTAAAGCATTTTTTTAAGGCATAAGGTCGTATTTTTTAAGGAAATTTTTCTTATTTTTTAAGACATTAAAGTCCGTTCCCTGGTAATGAATAATGTCATGATGATAAACAATGAATATGAAACGTTTCAACTTACCCAATTAAATAATAACATTAAAGATAGTAAAATATTAATTTATTTACTACCTCTACCTATACCTATACCTATACCTATAGGCTATAATTTACCTATCAATAGGTTTAATGGAATAATAATATAAATCTAATTAAATAAATACTTATAATTTTATTATATGTATATTTAATACTTTACAGAACTTATTTATAAAAACATAAAATTTTATTTCAAGTATAATGTACTGTAGTTTGAGGCGAATAAGAACAATTTTAACGGTTTTTTATGGATTATGAGCTCAATTTTTATGGTATTGATATCACGAAAACTGTTTTATAATAATCACATTTATAGAAATATAAAATATCCCAAAAATAAAGTTTATAAGGTTCGCGTAATAACGATTGTCATAAACTGGGTAAAAGCGAGTGTTTCCCAACTTTTAATAATCCGTGAACGTGTATTTAAAAGAGAATATTGATTTCTGAGTACAAAATAGTAAATAAAAATTTACTATTTACTGATTTTAGCATTTAATCATCGGACAAAGAATTGTAGACTTTTTAAAATTTCTTAGAGTGGGGAATTTGCCATAGTCTGCTCCTATCCAAATGATGCCTCTGTGGCCAATATATTACAAAAAAACATGTTTATACATGAGTATATTGGATTTTGGAAACCAATAAGTGAATGGTCTTTAAAATGTGATAAAAATAATTTACTTGACCAAAAATATAATGACAAAAATGTATTAAAATATCATCAATGTATCAAAAAATTGTAAAACGTAAAAAATAATTTTATATTTATATTTAATAATAACATAAGTTATATTTGATAAAAATAAATTGATGAATAAAATCCATATATAATAATATACAATAATTTCGAGTATTTTGATAATATTTCTCCCTCTACATCAATAAATAAGATATAAAAATGTTTTTTATGCAGAAGGAGACATGTCCATAACTTAAATTTATTAATTAAAAAAAAACTATAAAACTTTTTTTTTACAAATTAAATTAAATTTTAAAATGATTTAATTAAATATAGAGTCAAAAATGTCGAAGTTTTTACATTAACATTTCATAAGTTATTTAGTTTTTCATTATTCTTGAAAAATTAGAAAAAGTGAACTTGTTACCTTTCTGCATTTAACGATTCATATAGAACAGTGAAGCCCAACCTTTTTCCTTTGGCGGGCTACTTTGGTAAACAATTATCTTCAAGGGGGCCACAAAGTAAAAGAGTATAAAATAATCTAATATATTGGACTTGTTTTCTTATTTTTTATTGTCTATTGAAAAGATTATGAATTGAGGTACACATAATTGTTTTTTTTGGAATAATTATTTAAACGAATTCATAAATTTAAATAAAAATAATATATGAAAATAAATAATTTAAAAATTTTTTCATACATTTTTAAAATTTTTTTTTATTTTAGAAAATTCGTAATGGGCCACATAGAATACATTCGCAGGCCACATGTGGCCCGCGGGCCGCGGGTTGGGCACCACTGATATAGAGTCACGATGGAAAATTAAATTATTTATGATAGAAATAAAATACTAAAAATAAACAGTAATGCCTAAAATCGTCGTCGATTCAGAGTCCATTCATCACTTTTCATTCTTGGAAATTTGAGATAAGAAATAATCTAAAATACTAAAACTGTATAGCATAAACATATATTATTGTTTTAATTTGACATTTTATGCAAATAATTTAATAATTTGCTATGGTTGATCGTTTATTTGCAATCGCTTTTTGTTTAAATTCCATTCTTTCTTTCATTTTTTTAATGTAATTTAATTGTATTTTTGCAGTTTCTGTTAGTTTCTGAATTTGTATTTCAATAGTAGATGAAGATTTTGACATATTAAGTGTACTGTCTAACCATGATTGAGTTTTTGGAGTTAAAATTAGTGTGTTATCTTTTGATCCTAATGTTTAATTAGTTTTTGTTGGAGTTAAAAAATTGATAGATTTTAGCGACTCAAAGTTAAGACAACATGAATCAGAAGTATCAATAAGTGAATAATTTGTAGGGAAAAATTTTTGTTTGACTGGAGTGGTTTTAAATAATGAAAGTGAAATTGGAATTGATTTATTATTTGAAATTGAAAATGGATCTAATTAATTGAACATGTTCTCAGGGGGTTTATCAGTAGGGCTCGGAAGTTGATGACCTTAAAAATATTAAAAAAATGACCTAAAAAATATGAAAAAATAACATAAAATGACAAAAAATGTCTTTAAAAAATTATCTAAAAAAAATTACAAATATTTGTTTTAAATTAATAAAAATATATATTTTTAAATTTTTTACTGTAACATTTTATATAAATTTATAAAAACTTACAAATTACTCAAAATATGACATAAAAATGACAACTTATGTCCTTAAAATATGAAATTAAAAAATTACAAATATTTGTTTAATAAATTTATCAAAGCTTACAAATTACTCAAAAACCAAAATAATTACATTGGACAATTAGAGTGTATTTGATGTTATCAAAAATAAATGAACTATGATTATCTGTTTATAAATATACATTTTTGGAAAAACTTCTATCCACGTCTACTGAAGAGATTTTGAGGCACAGACGAGCACTAATCAACATTTTAATTTTCGTCATTATGAAAATATTATGAAAAAAATATTAAAATTTAGATATAATAGGTATTATTCACGACTATAATCGACGACATAAATTCGAATAGTAATCGAATATTAGGAAAAAATAATAAAATGTTGGTACAATAATATTTACTACCATACGACAATCATAGATGTAATCGGCGAGATATAATCGGACGAATCTTAAGTCATCGGCATGATGAACGACAAGAAACGATAGAAGTGAACTAGTGTGAAATCAGTAAAAATTACTTAAAAAATAATAAACATCGAAAAATCCAATAAAATCCAAAATAAAAATTAGGTATTCGGATTTACATGCTAATGAAACATAATTGTGGCCAGGAGAGGCAAAATGCATCAACTCCCGAGCCCTATTTATCAGTATATGTGTATAGTTTTTTTGGTGAGCGAATATGAAACGGCACTAGAGATTCATATGGCACTAGTACAGCACTACACTTTAAAATTTTTGTTGAGAAATTTAAATGATAATGCATAGGGAAAGAAAGTTTGCATAGTAACAGCAATGACAATGGTCAGCGATTGATAGCGTTTGCAACATCAAATGGGTTGACTGTTAGTAGTACTTCGTTCCCACACAAAAATATTCATAAAGCCACGTGGAGGTCATTGGATAGTGAAACCCTGAACCAAATTGACCACGATCTCATACAGACTAGATACCGTAGTAAAATTTACGATGTAAGAAGCTATAGAGACGCCGATTGTGACATGGATCACTACTTAGTGATTGCCAAACTTAGATCAAAGTTAAAAAGCCAATCGAAATTAAAGCAAGACAAAAGGGTCAAAATTAATCTACAGTTACTAAAAGATGAAACCGTGAGGAAAAATTATGAGAACGAAGTCACGAAGAACCTTAAAGAGAATATTGCACAAATGGACGTAGATTTGGATTGGGAAATAGTGAGAAATGCTGTTAACAAAGCAGCGGCCACTAGTATTGGTGAGCTAAAAAGGTCAAGAAATATCTAGTATAATGATGTTTGTAGAATTGCTATAGATAAACGCCGTAAAACGAGAGATGACTTTATTAAGAACAACACTCAAATGACCAAAGAAGTTTTCATACGGGAACGTAAAATCTGCAAAAGTACCCTTCAAAGGGAAAAAAGAAAATTGTTTAGCTACGTACTTCAAACTGCAGAGAATGATCATACACAAGGGAGAACTACAAACTTTTTTAGAGACATTAAACAGTATTAGCATTTCAACCCTATATAAAATGCAATCAGAGACCAAGACGGACAAATCCTAATGGAGACAGAGTCAAGAGCTGATAGATGGAAAGGATATTTTGAAAAATTATTAAACAGTAGGATGCCAGCTCAGCCTGTAGAATATATCGATTATGAAAGAACGAAGCCACATGTAAAGGATATTAGTCTAGAAGAAGTAAAAATTGCAATTTTTGGCCTGAAAAATTGGAAAGTACCGGGTACCGATGATATTCTAGCAGAACTCTTAAAATACGGAGGTGAGGAGCTACATGTAGTAATCTATAAACTGTGTCAGCTAATATGGATGGAAGAATGAGTTCCGGGTAGCTGGAATGAGGCAATCATCATACCAGTGCACAAAAAAGGAGACAAGACAAAGTGTGACAATTATAGAGGGATATCACTCTTGAACTCCGCGTACAAAGTCTTCTCTAGGATATTAATAAATCGCATTATCCCTTATTCGGAGGATTACCTAGGTGAATACCAATGCGGTTTCCAGAAAGGCCGTTCAACAACAGAACAATTATCCATAACAGGTCAAATAATTGAAAAAAGGTACGAATATCGGTAGAATATATGGCAATTATTCATAGACTTTAAAAAGGCCTATGATATTATCCACAGAGTCTCTAAAATATTATGTACGAGTTTGGTTTCTAAAAAAATTAATAGCACCAATTAAAATGTGTATGGATGACACGAAATACAGAGTAAGAACACAAAATGTAATATCGGGAACCTTTACAGTGGAAACCGGACTAAAACAGGGGATGCTCTATCCCTAGTACTATTCAATCTGGCCTTAGAGAAGGTAGTAAGAATACTACAGGACAATGAAGGTGGTTTAGTAATCGGTCAGAATAAGATACGGCTTCTTGGTTTCGTTGACGATTTAGATATAATAGGTGATTCACTTGCAGACACAGCCAACGCAGCCAGAGTGCTAGAAGAAGCGGCGAAGAAAATTGGTTTCGAAATGAATACCGAGAAAACAAAGATAATGGAACTAATTGAAAGTGGAGAGGACCTCAGTGAGACGGAAAATCTAGCCTACGAAAAAATTAGCGATTTTAAATATCTGGGAGCAACGCTAAATACAAGGAATGATTGGTCAAAGGAAATAAGTATTCGGATAAATAAAGCTCAAAAAACGTTCTACGCACTGACAAAATTCTTCACAACCAAAATGTTATCCAGGAAAACGAAAGCAAGACTGTACGTGGCTATTGTAAGGCCGACTCTCACGTATGGCTGCGAAGCTTGGACAATGACCAAACAAAAAAAGAGAAACCTGAGGACTTTTGAGCACAGAGTATGGAGGAAAATATGTGAACCTGTTATAGATGATACAACGCGGAATTGGCGGAGAAGGTACAACAGAGAGCTGTACGATATGTTGGAACTAGAACCGGAAACAAACTATATTAAGGGCCAAAGAATACAATGGTTAGGTCACATAGTAAGAAGAAGAGAGAACGAAGTAGTCAGAGCAGCTTTGGAATGGAAACCACAAGGGAAGAGACCTAAAGGTAGACCTGGGAAAAGATGAATTAACGTGGTAGAAAAAGATTTAAAAACCCTCGAAGTTGAAGATTGGGGAGAGACAGCCCAAGATAGAGATAGGTGGTGAAGTGTAGTAATGGCGACAAAAACTCTTAGAGAGTAGGATTGCCAGGAAGAAAAAGAAGAATAATATTAATGGTGTACCTCTATCTAGAATTACAGACGTTATTAAGGACCTTGGAATTTATTTTTAATTTGAATTAACATTTAATTGTCATATTTTTCACATAAAAAATAAAGACCTAAAACTGCTTGAATTCATATTTAGGAGCTCTTTTGACTTCAAAGATAAGAATATTTTTACTTCAATTTATTTAAATTGTTCTTAAGGACGCTTTTAGAATATGGTTCCATTATATGGTCAACATATAATACTGGATAATAACTACTCTTGAGAAAGTCCAAAATAAGTTTCTACTAGTGCTCTTGATTTGATGTGGATAATATACGGATACTCAGAAACCTGGGTAATACCTGAATTTGAGGGTAGTCAATGTTTTCGGGTAGTGGGTATCCATTATCCAAAATTGTCGGGTACCCGTTGGTTTTTGATATACGTAAACGGTTTAGCTAAGTCTTAACTGCTAAGAGATAATCACTATTAATTATACATTACACAATCATTCGAATAAAAATATTAAAATATTTCCTCTTTTAAATTAACAAAATTACATTTTAAAAATAAAATCTTTAGTATTTTATGTGAGTGTTATTAGTGAAATTATATTTCAATAATTAGATTATTCAAGTATAATATCGAATAACATGTTAAAAGCTATTATAAAGCCTATATTTAAATCTTGCAGATAACAGATATACAGCTACGCAGATAATAATAAGTAGAGCCCGGATTTATATGCGTTTGTATGTTTGTACTAAGTGTATGCACGTCTATGGAGGTTTAAAATGTTCACGATTCATATTACACCGAATTAAAACATCAAGTTTCATATTGCATATTTCGAGGGTTATTGCATATTTGTTCATAAATGCATATAATATGCATATTTAATAGGTTTTTAATAAATTAACTATTTTAATTTACGGTAAATTTTGTAATCGCCTCGAATAGAGCACGAATAGACATGATAGGTATTAAGTTTTAAAAATATTATTTAAAAGGATTTGTATTTTTTTT
>NW_020271757.1:275886-294859 GCF_003268045.1 Sipha flava | reverse complement strand
AATGTAGATGGTATTTTGGCAAGTCAAAAATCAATACTTTTTAAAAGCTTTGAAAAAAAAAATAAAAAAATTACGAAAAAACAGGAATTTTTACCACGTTTTGGCTAACTACATTTTTTTTAAAATGCTCTAACTCAAAAACTAAAAACGCAAACACTTGAAATTTTCACTAAATATTTATATTAGCGTATCTTATACATGGTTAAGTTTTCAAAGCGTTTTCCTTTATTTATTAACAATTTAAATTTTCGATTTTTATAAAGTTTTTTTTTTAGAAATACCGATATAAAAAATTTGGGTGTAAGAAAACTCTTGAAAACTTAGTACAAGGTTTATTACAAATTACACTTATCGAAACTAAAAAGAATTGGAAATCGTTCCACATAAATTTTTTTTATAAGCCCATATAATCCAAATTTGTATGAAATAAGTCAAAATAGCAATCGTTTTCATGTTATTTTGAAGATAAAAATTCATACATTTTTTTTTATTTATACTTAAGGTGTAAAATTTTAACACAAGGTTATCCATAAATTATTCTTCTAACAACTTTAAAAAAATTTCTACCGGACTTTAAGGATAAATTTTTATGACCGTTTGAAATTTAAATTTTTACGAAATTACATAAAATAACTATTTATCCTCAAACGATTTTAAATATTTATTATTATTCATAAAGTGAAAGTCGCAGAAACTCAAAACTTTTACTAGTTATTAAGTTTGACATTTTCTTTAAGCGTATTTTTTTCAAAATATTATACTGATTTTTAAGCAACTTACAGGCACTTGAAATATTCGATTTTTCTTAATATAATAATAAGAGCCGTTTTGAATCATTTTTGTTAATTAAATATAGTTATATAGGATATTTATAGAGAAATTATATCCAAATAGAAAATTTTTGGAAGACTGCTTTCTATATATAAGATTATGAACTCATTCTATTTTTAAATACCTACTACTACTATAATTTGAGCCAAGCCTATATTTAATTAAAAATAAATAAACAATATAATATTGAGTAATTTACCGGTTCTAGTATATTTTGTATGTGTAGTAGCGCACACTTTATGGGTCAAAGGGGTCATTCGACCCCCTAAAAAAATTGGGTGGTTAAAAATATTTTTAATTTTCTAAATGTTATTTCAATTTTGAACATGTGAAACTTGATTGAAATTCCACTACTTTAAGCACCGAAATTACCTTTAATGGAGTTGTCGGATTTCGTTGACGAATTTCACTAAGAATGAGTGTGTGCCACTGGGTATACATATATGTGTATTAAGCTAATAATTAAATTTATCTTTAGAGCTTAAATTAAGTAATTAACATCTTACCAATTACCTTAATATCTGTACATTTAAATTATTTATATTAGTAAAACTATTAATTTATAATTGTATCTCAATGTTGCTCATACTTCAGTTGGTGAATACAGATACAAACTATTTTAGTCATTATATGAAAATACACTGAAAAACTTCTTGCTATATTTTTATGTCACCCAATTATTAAGGTGAATATGACTAGTATATTTCATAGTATCACTTTTTTACCAAGCGGTTTTTAAATAATGAATATTGATATTGAGTCGATCATTGATAATTCCCGAAAATGAAAATTGTAGAATTGTTTGTTGGTGTAATTTTTGTTCGCCCATTTTTATTCGTGAACACATTTTGTAACATTTTTCTAAATCGACATTTCATACACATTATCAATGTACGATTATATTTTAGTTTCGCGCTATTGCAGACCAGTAGTAATAATGCGTTTAGATGCATAGTAATCGTTTCGAAATAAAATAAAAGCGGTTTTTTTTAGCCATTGCAATACGTATAAAGCTCACGAGTAAAATTATTAAAATGTTTTAAAACTCATAAATCCTTGTACTGTTCTGACAGGATTTCAATCAGATATCGATCGTACCGGCGGATAAAGAAAAATGTAGTACGATCAATAATAATGGATCGCGTCGAGGGCCGAAGCATTGCCATTAGTCTGTGTGTGTGTATAATATGTGTATAATATGTGGCACGTGCGACTTGTCATCGAAATGTAACAAATAAAAATAAAAACCCAGAGTAGGTACACATAATGGAGAATCAACCACCGCCTAGAGTGCCAGTGGTACGCGGTGAGATGACCCTCCGAGAATATTTATTGGGTTTTGTGTAAAAACGTGCGCGGAGACGGTCATCATCGTCCATGTAATAATACGTCGAAGTCTACGAATGCGCGCGTCGACACGGGGCGGTCGGCAACCGGTACTACGACGGCGGTGCAGCGCGTGCAATCAGCTGTCTCGATACCCGACTACGTCGTTCAGTAGTCTGGTTGTCACCGTTTAGAACGCATGTCAGTGCGATGCGCATCGCGTGCTCATGATATATTTTAAACAGATTTACAAATTTTATATTATTCGTACCTTATTGTAAAATAAGAATAATATATAATAATATTGACAGTTCCAGAGTTACTTTTTATTTCTTTATTTTTTTTTTTTCAAACTCTCACCAGGTGTATTTTAATAAACGCTCGTTGGACACACAACGGTCCGTGCCGTGAATCGAAAGTAAATTCGATACGAATTTTTAACGAAATCTCGAAATTTTTCACCGCTAAGACTAGGTCGGAATCCCCTGTTGAATCGTCGTTGGTCTTCGTTTTCAAACGATCGCGGAGGAAAAGTTTTACCGATTCGACCGGTGCGACGGATGCGCGTATTCAGCGTTGTGACCGGGAATACCCTCAATCCGAACATGATGAACTTGATGTGCACCGAATCGCAGAAGGTGTCCGAGGACAAGTGCTTTGCCGAAGACCGGTCTATATTCCGGGACGAACGTGCGGTCAAGAAATTGTTGGAGACCGAGTCACAGTATGTGCCCGAATGCGATTACATGGCGCACTCCGGTGCCAATCTACAGCCCTTCATGAGAAGAGTGGTGGCTACTTGGATGTTGGATGTAAGTATTGATAGTGCCTTAATGTCACGTGCATTTTAAACTCGTTCGTATCGTCCGTAATTATTTATCTGAAACGAACTCATTAACCACTTCCGGTTCACGCCGTGGTCAGTGTATGGTTACGGTTTGTCATTTAGTTTTCGGCGAACAAGTTTGTAATAGCGGACGTTATTAACAGTGATTCTTTTCATAGTTCTACATCTGTTAATTGAACCGTAATGTCTTATCAACGAAATTCTCGGAGGAATGTGTACATTTGCTCGTGATAACTCACGTCATAGCCTACGGGCAATAAAACCGCTGATTACAACAGCTGAATAACTTTTTTTTTTAAATTTTTTTCGCTGAGATAACAATATCATTTCGTTTGATAAAATTATGATTTTTCATTAAATTGATTTTAAGCTTATCGTCAACGGTCAATCCGGTTATAATTTGGTTAATTTTGTTGTTATACTTGTTTTCCAATCGATGTGAAATTTGAAATTCATTGATAATAATATCGTCTCCCTTTAAAAGTAAGGAGCGTGTTTTATTATTTTACAAATATATTTAAATGATTAAATTATTATTTTTGTTATTGATTGATGTGCGTGTAAATCAAAGTATAATTACATTTAATATATTATGCAGCTCACACGGATTTATGTGAAAATAAAAAACCAATACCTAATAATAATAATAATAAGTCAGGGCCTTCGTATAATAACGTATGGAAGTACGTACGTACATGTACATAGAGACACACATACGTACACGTGGACTGGGTAATTTGAATACAGTCACTCGAAACTGATGCATTATTTATGTGTCAAAGCAACAACAATAAATGTGTGCTCGGGGCACCGCGGGTACACTGCTCGTCGGAGCGACGACGGACGTGTTTGCGGTGTGCGCGTGTACGTTGTATATATTATTCACGCATGTACCACCTTTTACCATTGCACGTACTCAAAATACATATAGGTTATATATATATTGCAATTCGTCTACTTGGTGCGTGTAATAGGCGCGGTAACAGCAACGGCGGACGGCTGGAGAACGGTCTATACCGAACTTTTGACCGTGAATATTTATGTGCATTTTTATTTTATTTTCTTACGCGCCGCGTACATTCTCTATGTACGGCACACGCTTTACATTACAGCTCGACGGCAACACCGGTGACTACGGCCTCCACCGCGGGTTCTCGAGTTCCTCTTTAATATACTAATTAACGTTTGTGAAGCGTTTACATGACATGCATAAGGCTACATGTTTGTGTGTGTGTGTGTGTGTGTGTGTGTGTGTGTGTGTGTGAATGTTTGCTATGATTGCGTGAGTGTGTGCGTACGTGTTAGTGTTTGTGTGTGCGCGACAATAAGCCGTTCACATATTACACTTAAGAATGTATGATGATATTACGTAGGTATACTTTTTTTTTTACAATACATTTCCGAGTATTTACGGGCGTGTGAGAAGCAAAGGTGAATGTGGTTTATGACTTCGAACGCCGTGTTTTCTACTTGGTTAAAGATATTTTTTTCATCACCTAGAATGAGTTCTATCAATCATTTTTTCATGGAAAATAATTCATTTTTAATAAAAAAAAATAAAAAAACCCATGTTTATTAAATATCCTATTCAAATGTATACATTACTAAATACCTAAGTACACTGCAATAACATTACTTTTCGGTACTTTAGTGTTAATATTACTTTATTTATGTTATTAATTCATATCATTATTTTACTTACACTTCTAATAATAATTTAAAGTAGCCTAAAGTGTTCTTGATCAACGAAAAACGTAGATATGCAGATATGTGCCGTTGTTGATGATAAAAAAAGTCTTTCTTAAGTAAATCTCTTGTGTACACAAATACTTGTATTCTTTTTCGTCAACTATAAAATGTAATAAAATACTATTGTTTAAGTTCGTTTTTTTCTCTCGACATCCTTAAAATTACTTAATTTGATGTAAATGTAGATTACAATTTAGATTTTAATAGGGTTCAATGACTTGTAGTATATATTCAACCTGTACAAGGATTCACATTAATTACTCGTATATAACAGCAACAATTATTCAAGTTGCACATATTTTTGTTTATATAATATGAATTATGGATATCAGGTATCATTTTTTTTTCCTAAATGAATTGTTATGAACTGAAGCTTTTATATTTTATTTTATTATTATATCATTTTCAAAATATAGTTCGACAATTAAATCTACCGAAACTAATATAACTATAGGTATATAATTATATATAATGATTATTAACATTTAAATCTCATATATAACTGCTTATTTTATGTGGGTATAATCCCAAAAACAATTTGTGAAATTTGTGAGAATGGTTTTACCTTATGCTATATATTTTTTTCCATGTATAGGTATGTGAAGAACAAAACTGCGAAGATCAAGTGTTTCCGTTATCTGTAAATTTCCTTGACAGATTCTTATGCGCTTGTGATATATCGAAAACGCACTTGCAGCTCACCGGTGCCGTATGTCTATTACTAGCTTCTAAAGTGCGACAATGTACTGCACTTTCCATTGAACTTTTATGTTACTATACTGAAAACAGCGTAACTCCAGAAGAGATGAGGGTAAGTAAAAGATATTATTTAAAAATATTTTGTATACATGTATAGAAGTAATAAATCTTGTAAGGTTTAGTATTTAAAGGAAGTCGTCTCGGTCGACTGTCTTTGCCACAATATCCTGCGATCATTATCTTAGGGGACAAAAAAATAAAAAGAAAAAAATGAAATTATTAATTGCAGCTGCTTTGGCTATAATATAATATAGAAAAAAACCACATTGCAATTAAGGCGTAGTACTGTGTTTCCTTAAAATCCCTAGCTTTTATTGTTATCATCTTCGTCTTTTGTCATATGTTCCGGTTTTGTCGTCTGACTAATAAAAAAAACTCGGTCACGGATCTAATACTCGACACACGATATTAATTTTTGCTCCTATTTATAGCTACAATTATTTTTTCAATGTCGTGGTGATGGAAGGTTTTATATAATTATTTATTTCCTGACTAAACTCTTCTGGTAATTATTTGTCTTGGTCTTAATGTGATACTTGTATGTATACACTATGTCCCATAAGTCCCGTATCATCCTTAATATCTCCATGGGAAATCAATATATTTAATCGCGTTTTTTTTTTTAAAATACTTAGTATGGAAATTGTGATTAAATGGCATAAAATTCAATCTTTTTTTTAAAAAAATTCAAAATTTCAAAAAAAAAATTTTTATGCATTAAACAATTTTCAATTTTTAAGATAACCATTTTCTTGTGCATATTTTTTAAAACAGTTCAAAAAAAAAAAAAATAAATATTAAAATTGAATAAAAATTGACCAAGTTAGAGCAAGTTATGTTTTTGAATAATTATAATAATAGTTGTTATTTAGCAAAACACGAATTGCTCAATTTAATCAATTCCGATTGGAACGCTGATTTTTTATGGCAATCTGTAAATATCTAATTAGAAAATATTAAAATTAAAATTCATATAATAATTTTAAAGTTGATTGTTAACAGAAAAAAAAAATTATTACATAAAAAATAAAATAATACATTACATTTTTTTTTATAAATGTTCGAAGTGACCTCCATTATTTGTAACACAGAGCTGAAGCTTTTGGACCCAAGCGTTTTTAACATTTTCTAATGTCTCATATAAAATATTTTGAATATTTTGTTCAATTTTGTCACGCAGATCAGGCAATGAACACGACGGACACACAAGATTTTTCAAATAACCCCATAAAAAAAAAATCCATTGGTGTTAAGTCGGGTGACCTAAGTGACCAAGCACTGGATTATTAAAATGTGAAACAATGAATTTTTTTGTTATAATTATTCAAAAACATAACTTGCTCTAACTTGATCAATTTTTATTCAATTTTAATATTTTTTTTTTAACTGTTTTAAAAAATATGCTCAAGAAAATGCCTATTTTAAAAATTGAAAATTCTTAAATACATAAAAATTTTTTTTTGGAATTTTTGAATTTCTTTAAAAAAAAAATTGAATTTTATGCTAACCAATTAGAATTTTCATACTAAGTATTGTAAAAAAAAACCGCATTTAAATATACTGATTTCTCGTGGAGATATTAAGGGTGATACGGGACTTATGGGTCACACTGTATATATTTATCTTTCGATATTTTTTAATACATGTTAGAAATTTACATTTTTGTGAATAAATAAATTAGTATTAATTTTAGTTTCATTCATCTGATGTACGTGTTTTATAAGGAAATTAATTTACCTTTTTTTTTTAAAGAAATTTACTTTGTAACTTAAAATAAAATTTGTGTTTCAAATATTTCATTTATTTTCATAATTCATTTTCAAATTTAAAACGTACCTAATATTTATATTACGAAATAAATAATGTAAACAATTTAATATTTCTTATACTATTAATACATATCTGATTAGTTATTATTAGATATAGTTGTCTGATTGAACCAAGGATTAAAATAACTATTATGCATCAAAAAATTATAATTAACTATCATTAGATTTAACTTTAATTTGCTCTAAACGTAAGTTATATATTATTGAGAATACGCATATTAATAAAACTATTTATTTCATTTTTAATTTGATTAGTTCCAGGATAATTCAAAACAATTTTAAGTGTGCTTAGTATATGGTAATGCTTTAGGCCATAACCAAACTAGATTTCAATTTTCATTCCTTTTATTGCGTTGGTTGTCTAGCAAAGGTCCGGTCCCTTTTCTCAACGGTATCGTGAGAATAATATTATTTTTGTTGCCATTTACCGTACACACTTATATTGGAAACAAGTTTGTGGCAGGGACAGAGCTTATATCTATGTTTAACATATATGTATTATAAATATATTATATACATAATATGTATGTACGACGGGCGTGTCAAATATTTTTTGATATTATATTATGTCCTACAATGGAAACATACGTACATGTTTGAAATGTTGCCGACCAGGTTTTAGAATTGGCAAATGGGCAGAGTGAAAAAAGGGTTTTTTTTATTTCTTACCCTCGTAGTATACAATCAAATATCCCGCACGAGGTCCTCTGCGTGCTTAGATAAACATGTGTATCTACTTCCTTGAAAGCGTACATGTGAATCGGGGCGAATTTAACGCACTTGTACCACAAATAGATACTACGCGGTAGGCAGAGCAAGAGACCGGTCAATGGATTAGCCCGGTGTGTACGTATGTCCTATAATATTGTATTTTTTACATTAACCTTCATTGCATAATGTTACTGTGGACGATATGGGAAAACCTGTAAATCGTGTTTGCACGCGAGCGTATCCGGCGTTTGTGCCACACGTCTTCATACTTTCCCAACACCGAGAACTTTTGTGAATCCCCTACATAGCATTTAATTCCGGTTTTTCTTTTTGGTATGATTCATTCATATTCCAAGAAGAAGAATATAGGACTTTTAAGCGTTTAGTGGCAGATTTTAGACCTTCAAGAAGTATATAGTTGAGTTTTTTTAAATCGAATTACGATTGCGTATATTATTTCGTAGTGGTAAAAAATCGAATTTCAATTCAATGAATATGAAATATCTCTGGGGCTTTTATGCAATATGCAATATATTCCTATAGTATGTAATAAACGGTCCGACCGTTTTTACTTGCCCTTGATTTGAAATTTATTTTATACATAAATTATGGTTTTCGTTTTATTCAAACTTAAATCACATAAATAATCAGTATTTTGACGTTCCGTATTATTTAACTTTAACGGCTATGAAACATTGCCTAGGTAAAACCAATGAACCGTATCCGCGAATAAAAAAAAAAAAAAATCTCATGATAAATCCCTTTAACCCACTATATTTCATATTTAAGATACATCTGAAGATGTTAGGTGTATGTACCTTGTCTAATGAGATTTAAATAATGCATATGATACAATCCGCAGCCAACCGGTACAGAGGATTCGTTCCGTGTCACCGAATACCCATTTATTTCAACGCGAAATCGATAAATCAGTCAGATGATCAACCCCTTTTATGCATCGGCCCTTACTAATACCCATACACATTTTTAGTGACATCACACATATCTGACTGGTTTATTCCGTTAAGTTCTCTAGAAATGCTTCTACTATGTCGCGGCTTAAAAACTTGTTTTATTTTCTATACCTATTTCAAATATACGACATTTATTTATAGGTTTACATATATGTACCTAAATCATCTCCTTATCAATATTATATTTTTAATTATCCCTCTAAATATGTCGGAAATACTAGCAATCAGCTCAAAACTAAAATTTAAATTTAAATCAATAAAAACAAAATAATCTTATTCCTTAAAAGGTACCTAAACAGTTTTTTATTGAAAAAATATTAATATTTATATTAATAAGAAAAAATAATATATTTAGTGAACTATTTTACAATTTGTTTAACATGAAGAATTTGTATTTGAAAAATACAATAATTAGTA
Source organism: Sipha flava (assembly GCF_003268045.1). NCBI lineage: Eukaryota > Metazoa > Arthropoda > Insecta > Hemiptera > Aphididae > Sipha > Sipha flava. The sequence goes on along the minus strand of NW_020271757.1, from coordinate 285,416 downwards.
TAGTTAAATCACAAATAATCTACAATATATTATTAGGTCAGTAATAAATCATTAATCATATTTCGTGAACAATTCTCATTTTTTTTATTAATCTTATCGATGTGAAATAATGTTTGAATTAACTGGTCTTATAATAAATATTACGTCAATGACTAATGTATTTGTTTTATGAATTAGCGTCATAAAATCTCATAATACGTTAACTTTTTTAATTAAGTATTTTTTCTTTAAACATTGTTCTAAAATTTAATAGATACCTAAAATATTCTTAATATTATTATACAATGTAAAAAAATGTATAATTATATAGCTTTATTATATATTATATGTGTTAACTATTTATGGATCAATGTGTTATGTTCAATGATATGTTAATATTAACATTGCACATTACAACTAACTTTTGTTAATTTTAATTATTGATTTAAAACAACTTTTATAAATACTTAATTGGTTTATACATCTGTTTATTTTATACCATTGTCTATTAATGAATAATTTAAATTAAAATAGAGTTACGAACTTGGTCATTTATTATTTCAAAGAACGTAATATGAAAAATATTGTAAATGGCATATAATTTCAATATATAAGTCACATGAGTACAATGTATTCATAGTTCCATAAGGAGGCACTAGTTCTTTTACTCGTTTTACTTTTTAATGCATCTAATACTTAAGTGCAACTTTAAATAATTTTTTATGTATGTACATGTATTTGTGTAATGTTAACTTATTATCATATTATATATTATGATATTAAAATTTAATACCGTCACATCCCTTATTGCTCAAATTATCTGTTTTTGTATTGCCGGATGTTGATGCGTCATAACAATATTCAAGGAGGCTTGTAATTTGTCTGAGTTTGATGACCTAGTCAATATGGGTCAATATAGGCCAGTTTCCTGTCTGAGTATATCGGAAAAAGGAAATCTTTTATTTGAATATAACGGCATTGTGTGTATACAATTCTTCAATCCTTTCCCACCAACTAAAGACATTTTTTTTTCAATAATATTTTTCAATCGAATTTATGGCCTAATTACAATATCCTGTAGCATATTAAAAGAATATTATATTCATTGCGTAAATAGACAAGACGTCGTATATCGATTACAAAACACCCTTTGTTCGTCATGAATTTTGGTACACCGAACCACGTTATGTGTCGGGGTCATGGTTTGCTAGACATGTGGTTAAAATCATCCTTTTTTAATAGAATAGGATGTTTATATGTTCAACTCGTCATACAACTGTTATGCCGCGTTTCCTTATTTTTTCTTTTTGCGTCGTAACAGGCAATTAGTTCCACCGAAAGTATTATTATGTTTTCACTCTTTCTAAAAAAGAACTTGATATCTACAATACTACGCAGTATACAGGGACTTAAATGATAAACAATTTGTTAGGTTCACATCAACGTTTTCCCATGTTTTTTTTACGCTCCAGTACGCGTAAACATGTACATACACCTTTGCGAAAATATTGTTTTAATTAATATTTAATAAAATATAGGTTAATTAATAGTAGGCCTCGCTAGGGTAATGGTATTTTGCTCCCCATACTAAACTATATTTATATAATTTTTTATTTGACCACTATAAAACTATTGTATTCATGTGTGATATGTTAAAACATAACTCTAAATTATATAATTATTAAAATTAGTAATATTTGGTTATTACTAATATTAATCGTTGAAATATAGTATGCATTAAGGATGAAAATTATTTGATACTTCAATACAATACCTAACAAAAATAATTTTTTTTGCGTTTTCGCGTAATACCCCCATAAAACGTTTAATAATAATATTATATAGGTGTGTGGTGTGCCACACTAACCCGCGGGAAGTGGGCTTGTCACCAGCGATATTGACAACACAAGTAGCTAGTTTATTAGACGGAGCATTTAAAATGCAAAAAATTAAAATTAAAAATTATCCAAAATATTTTATAATTATATATCAATAATAATAATGTATTATTTACAAACAACAAAATAATAAATAAATACACAAATTGAAATGCAAAAAAATAAATATAAATTTGGAAAAGTACATCATAATTGAATTATTAACAATAATAATTGGGGCATATGACTTGGAGCATTTTCATATTTGTTTTACACAGTCACAATAATAACAGAGTATAAAACTACTTCGAATATTCGAATATACGTTATATCTCTAGTATGCATTATTAAAATAGTTGAATACTGTAATTGGTGCAAATTTAAAGAAATGTAGATAACCATCAGTCACAAGTCGACCATTTGATTGTTACATGCTCGGCGTGTCTACTTCCTTAATCAGTATTTATATATTTTTGTTATCTTTTTATTCGCTCATTATAAAATGTGTGTACTACTAAGTACTGAAACCTTTGTATTTGGGCAATTAAAGTAAAAACATAAAAGACATGAAGGAAAACAATATGAAATTTTTCACGGATCTGTGGCTTTGAAAGCGACGTGTAATTGTAGACTTATTGCGTGCAGGGAGAGTTTAAATTTATATCCACCCTTATTTGTTCATAGTTATCAGTCACGGGGAAGCCATCATCTTGTAAACGAGCTGGTAATTTGTCCACATTTAGTGGAGCATTGTTTTGTGTATTCATGTGAACATATCTCTAATGTGTATAATATGCAAATCTGTATGTGTAAAAATTTGAATTTATGTATCGTAAATACAAAGATATAATTTCCTAAACTAAACTGCCTGGTGAAATGAGAACCAACATTTCTTATATATATTATAAATTATAATAAAATATTTTCAATTAAAGAAAATACAATTAAGTATCAATGGTACGATTAAACGAATAATAATAATTCTCCTAATTTAATTGCGTATAAAAATGTAGTAAATTAGACTATTTTTATAGTTTTTTTTTTTTTTTTAAATGAAAATAATATTTCATTAATAAATATATTTAAATAAATAGATTTATTAATTATTAGCACATATTGTTTTAAACTTAGTGAGTTTTCTAGGTTTAAAATAATTTGAGCGTCATTAGTTGAACTGTAAAAAATAGATTATAAAAAAAAAAAAATAGCATAATTATTAATTATTTAAGTGAGTTTCTGACTTATAGATATATTTGATAAGTTATAATATTATTTTTATAAATATGTGAATGTGTTAACATGAAATTTCACCGAGGAAAATATTCAATATTAATATATTTTAATATTATAAAATAAGTTTACTATAAAATTATGGATTAAAAAAGTTTTAAATTAATAAATCGGCTCTTTGAATATATAAAACATGACATGTTATAATATGTTTAGTATACATTATATCATAGGAAATTATGATATTTTAGATCAAGTAAAATATTATTTAAATAATTTATTTGTTAAGAATTTCTTGTATAAACTATACTATCTTTATAACTTAATATTTTGCTAATATACTTAAAAACATTATTTAAATATCTTATTATCAACTTTTATTTCTTAGTACTCCGTACTGAAGTTTTTTTTTTTTGGCTTTAATTATTTTTAACTTCACATAGCTTCGTGAAACACTAACTCGCTCAGAACAGGTTCCACATCCGCCACAGACGAGTTAGTTTCGAAATCATGTATGACGTGCCCACGGCAGCACCATACGGAACAATACCTATGGGGTTTTTGATAGGCTGTCTAGAATTTCGCAAAGGAATGAGCAATAAAAAAGACCGGCAACTAGACGTCTTTTATTGACCTACCTTAAAAAAATTCGTACATAACCTGACTACAAGTGATGAAATTGACGGCGGGAGACGATAAAAACCATAGATTTCATTATTTGCATTTGTGACTAGGATTAAGAAATATTCCCCTTCAAACTTATTGTGTATAATAAAAATATTAAAATACAAGTCAACTACAAGGTGTCTTTATTTAACGTTTGTTGAATAAATTTTACTTTTGTTAAATCAACCTTGCCACAGTTATACTTATTTAAAATAACAATATATTTTAATATTATACTGAACATATTAAATACATAATAATTTTTCAAAAGTATTCATAGTAGCACTTAAATATAATGAGAAAAGTAAATTTGTAAAGTATGTTATTTTATCTGGTATACCTTATACTAATAATTTGTATGTATATTGCATAATTGTATCAGTTATGTGTATAGATCATATTAAACAACGTGTTGTAGTTTATTATAATTTCTATCGTGTATGCAAAATACTTTGATTTTTTAATTCAATTTCAAGTTTAATTTTTCGACCGTTTATAAATTGTAAGCATTGTTCACGTCTATTTTAGTATGGGAAATATATTGGTTGTTAATGTAATATTATAGCAAAGAAAAATATTAAATTCCTCCATTATATAATATTACAAAAGAGTTTTAGAGTTCCCTTTAGTTGGTCGTTTATAAAACTACTTTAACGTGTTTGTCGATACAATGTTTTTAATTGTTTTCTTATTGTTTTAACGATCTTTTGTAATCACAAACAATTGTGAGACCAGTGAGACAGATTAGGGTGACAAAAATTGGTTACGTAATTTCCCTTCAATTCGCCCTCTCGAATCCATTGAAACGTACATGGTTGTTCCGTCTAGACATTCGCTGTATTAGAGAAAATCAAATTATATGTACTTTAACTTTCAGAGATATATATCGACACGTGTTTTTGATATAGTAATTTAAGACAAAGGCTAAAATATTGTTATAATATTATATCATGAAATATCTTGAGTTTTAAAATTAGTTACTTAATTTTAAACTTATATTTTTCAGGAATGGGAGTTATTGGTTATTTCTAAACTCGAATGGAGAATTGTTGCAGTCACCAGTTTTGATTATGTGGATCACATTTTGGAACAAATCAAGTGGAAAAGACGAAATGATTCGATGTTACGAAGACATATGCTGACGCTTATCTCTTTTTGCTATATCGGTAAATATTAATTGTTTATAATTCGGAAAGCTTCTAAATTATTTAAGGATATGAGGTAAAGAAAGTGCTAAAAAAATGTCTTAAGTATATAACACTCATATTTACATTTCGTCAAAGATTGACGACCGAAAACTTGGTGAACTGTCCAAATTTGTTTTATTAGTAATTATTATACAATAAACTTATATAATACTCGTATATAATATATATTTATACATTTTATCATAAATCACTATTATTAAAACAATTGTTTACAAAGTACGGACTTAATATCTTACTTTAGGTGTATTATCTTCATTTACCAAGAAGTAGAGATAAAATTGTCTTATATTTAAAAACAATAATAAAATTTTAAAATATGTCAATTTATATTAGTTGAATACTATATTTTGATTATTTCGGCACAGAAAAATTACCCTTTAAAAATAATTCATTATAGTTCAATTGTTTTTCTACTGAAATTAAACTTAAATATTATTTACAATTCAGTAGTCGATGACGAATGTTTCGCTTTCCATGACTATTTACCTCGATCACAATGTTAACGCGTTAATTTACATGTTTTTGAGTTACAAATAAACTATAAAACATTAACGATTATTCATATGTATGTCTCAGTGGTGGTAACATAGACCTTCGAAAGTCGGTTTAAGGTCTTAAATCTAAAAAGGTAAAAAAAAATATTACTACTATTAGGAGTTTGAACAACCATAAGCACCGAGTTCTTCACTGTGAAATATCGTTATCTTCTTGTTTTCTACACAACAATAGTTCAGTGTTTTTTTAATTTTTTTTATTGTTTATATTATGTGCAAAAAATGTGGGTTTATTAAGCTTTTAGTCTTAGTGAATTTGCGTCTGACTGATTATGTATACATAATACAGTTTTTTGTTTATAGTCTTATCTAATCAAAATGTTTGTTTTGGAGCGTCCAATAACCTCAATTACTTAATTATATAATTTTTATCCCTATCATTAACGTTTTAACAATAATTATATTACTTTACCATTATTCATATCATTTATCTATAGGTTTATATTATTTATACGTAATTTATTTTATATTTTTTTCTACGTTTTGTTTTGAGAAAATGTATTACCCTATATTTTTCTCTATCTTAAATCCATGGAGACCTAAATAGTGGATATCACTGAAAACCATTATTTTATTTTTTTATGTATTACATTAATTTTAAGATATTTAATATCAATCAACGTGTAAGTTGTGACAAATTATAGTTATACAGTATAAGATAATATGTATTTTAACAATTATGTATTATTTTAACAGACACAATGTGTATGTAATCATGCCTGTGTTTTTAAATAAATATAAATTGTTCTCTTAATTTGTCTCAAAATAGCAATTAATTAAATAAAGTAAGCTTAGCAATAATCATCTGCTTATGAAAGTGGAATGTTGCTTTGAAAGTAGGCCAGTCTTGTACTCTGTACGTCGATTTATCGCTATTTGTTATAAATCAAATTTCCTATTCGGTGCTGATAAGTTTGCCAATGTTAAATGAAATAAAGTTTTTTTAACCTTATGCCAGTCAATATATAGATGAAATAATTTTTGCCCCCCACACACCCGACCGGCGGGAGAGTGCTGCATTATTTCGCAGCTGCTCTCTGTGCACATTGTATAATATTATACGAAGCTATTGTGCGTACACAGGTACTATCGTATGACTACTACAGGGCCTTTCACTATACGTGAACAATAAATAGCAAAAGAGCGAAAGACCTTTTAAAAAAGCAGATAGGTAAGGCTTCCCCCCTATTTAGCACGCGCTGTGTGCTCCCCATTCCCCTCTATTGGTATTTCCACTACTGGTGTGTGTTTTGATTTAGTAAATAGCTCCGGGACTTACGCCCAAAAGAAGACTGGAGGGGGTGGGGATCACACATCTGCCTCTAGACGAATTTCAATACATCACGCATACGCATTACGCGAGGTTGAACAATCTAATTATAATGTACAGATACATAGGTTTAATAGTGCGAATTAATTATATTAGTATACATACACTGACATAAGTTATTTAAGATGCACAACAAATGCAGATTTATTAATTATTTTAAAATTTTTAATATAATATAGCATTGAAGTTTTAAATTACATGAATTATAATTTACAATGTTTTCTTATTGTATATTTAAAAATACATTTACAAATCCTTTATGAGTTTTAAAAAAGATTATATTTTAATGTAATTTAACTCTTATTATAAAATGATTGATTCATTTACAATTTGCTAATAATTAGTTGAATGCGTATGCGGGTCAAATTGACGTGAATGGTCAATTAAAAGGGAATATTCTAGTAATTAAATTGGCAATAATGTATTATATTTAATTGTTAATACATTTATACTGGCTGTCACGTGCACTGTTTTTATTTTATTTATCCATCGAAAATCGCCATAAATAGTTATATTGATTTCTCTTGCCCAGTAAGATTTCCCATTAAATGTCAAAATTATTTTTGATATCTATAGGGGCATAATGCCCTATGGAAAAAATAACAAGGGAAAATTATTAGTTTTGTTAAATAGGTATAATGTAAATCGAATAAACTTGTGTTTGTGTTTAATATTTTTATTAAATATTTGTATTTTTATTATTATATGTACTTAAAATTAAATATGTGTTATAATCAGTGCTCGGGACTTATAGCACTTAAAATTATTAAAATAAGCACTTAAAAATATAATTGTAAGCACTAAGATAAGCATTTAAAAAATTTAAAATTAAGCAAAAACATTTATTTAAAAAAAAAAAAAAAAACTATTTAATTCTAATAAAAAAACCAAACAAAATAAAAATAAATTTTCACTTTCAAGAATTTTAATGGATTTTCTAAAGGATTTTTTTGAAAAATAAAATGTAAACTGTTCTCTCTGTTCTTGATCATTCTGACTTTTGACACTCAGTTCTATTTTCAGCGTTGGAGTATCTTTGTTAACCCTACAACGATACCTTGGACGACGACGAACTACTTGACAACGTAGATAAATTAAGAATTATTTTTAATTTTAATTTTATCAAAAACGACTTTGCAGGATAAAACTATAAAAACGTAAAAAAAAACTGATCAAATAAACAAAAATAATCTGAAAAACTGGAAATAAGCATTTTTTTAAAAAATTGCTGAAAAAAGCAAAAAAGGCACTTTCAAATTTCATAGTTGTACGTGTTATAACTTGACATACGCTTCTATAGCGCTCTGCTACATTTTAAGTCGATCCATTAAAATAAGCAAATGCTTTAACTCCCAAGCCCTGGTTATAACATTTTAGATGGTTAAATTGCATTTATTGCAAAAAATCTTAATACAATGAATTGAAAATCAAAATATACTTGTATAATATTTTTCACAATTCTGATATACTTATATATACGATTACTTAAAATATTTATATAAATTAACTCTAGTTTGCTATGAATTTTTCTATTGTACATTTATTTGTCATTTACGCAATTTATTTTGTACAGTTAATGATGTAGCTACATTTAAAAGTTTCACATGATAAAAATAAAAACTTCCCCTCTGATATAAATTAGACTTTAAATCGTTAAAAGAAAGCTTTGACATAGATACTCATGTTTTTTAAGGATATGGTAAACTCAACTAGACATTATTACATTTACACCAAATACTGGGCCAAATACTGTGTTGAATGTAAAAAAATTTTAAGTTATACTTTTTTACATTCAACATATTGAAACACATGACTAGTATACGTTTTTAATAATATCTCAATTTCTTAAGGTATGTGACTCCTAACGTTTCTGAAATTATCGATTAATTTGTATATTTCCATTGGTAATAAATTTATTGCTGATTTTATACTGACTCAGGAGTTATATTCGTGGTGTAACTTTTGTTCCGGTTTTGCATTTGTAATCCACGTAGTTATTTATACACAAAAATATGGTTATCTCAGTCGATTAAGTTCTTATTCAGTCCGAAAAATATGTTCTCTATATGTATTTTTTAGTGGAACACTCAATATAATTATGAAATGATATACGGTGTTTTTCATATTTTTCTGTTCGATTACAAAATGTAATATTCGCTTATACTCGTAATAATTATATATGCACTAAACAGATAATTATGAAATTATCATCTGGCTCTAATTTAAAACTATATTTAAGAGAAATGAGATGATAAAATATGATCCACCTGTATTTTGTTGGCACGAATTGGTTTATTATTCATCAGGGCCACCTATCTATCCTCGTTAGAAATATAGATGAATGTATTTTAGCCGGTGCGGTTAATGCCAAGGGTAATTTCCTTGGCCTTGGATATGAGCACGTGATTAGAACACGTGTTGGTTATTGAACCTTAGGGTATACAGCCTTGGTACTGTTATTGCGTATATGTATTTTATATAGTGCGTAATAGGTGTATATACATATATATATAATTAACACATTGTGCATAAGACTTAAAAAGAAATTTGTTGTTCATCATACAGATGTGTTGGCGACGATGACCTCCATTTTGAAAAATGAACACTCAATTATTACTACTATCATTACTATGTATGATTACTACTACTACTACTACTACTACTACTACTACTACTACTACTACTA
>NW_020271757.1:247605-275876 GCF_003268045.1 Sipha flava | reverse complement strand
ACTACTACTACTACTACTACTACTACTACTACTACTACTACTACTACGATTAGTATACGCTATAACGGTAGCAGCTGTACGACGGCAGACGTGGTTCGAGCTGAATGCGGGATGTTTTAATGTCTTGTTGGTTTTTTTTTATAATTCCGTCGTAATAGAGGAAGTGTTTGGAAAAAAAAAAACAAAAGAACAAGGTGTATTTGATCGAGATGGAAAGTTTCTGTCATGGTGGTTACATTGAAATATTACTTATTCTATAGGGTTTTAAATTCAATTGTTCAGTAAACCTCTTGACTGGATACAAAACCTTCCCGAATAAACTTAACCCATTTTTAGAGTTCATACACCTCTCTTGACAGTTTAAAAGAGTTTTTGTATACAATTTGTCAAGACTACAATAACCCACTGTAATCATTAGGATAGATGTAACTAAGTTTTACTTAGTTACTAGGATTTTTAGATACGAGGGTGATTTGACTTAATCTAAATTTTTAAAAATATTGAAGTTTAATTATAATTCAGAATTTTTTCAGTTTTTTACTCTAATATTTAAAACTGTTTTGTCACTTATTTTTTTAAGGTTATTAATTTATGAATAAACCATTTTATATAACTCTATGGTAGAGTCTACAAACGATACTATATCCAGTGATTTGTAATTTTTTTGTCATATCTGCAGGAAATGATTTAATATGTTAGAGTTTTTAAAATCCTTAGAATTTTTAATTTTTATCAATTATCCTCTATTTATGATAATAGTTGAATTTTATCATTTAATAAATCGACGATCTGTATCGAAGTCACCACGTGTTCTACCAGGTGTATGAGAGAGAGAAAAATTATAGCAGTGTACCTTCAATAGTGCTGCAGCCACTGAGGGAACAAATCCAAACATTGCAGCTGCCCTCCTCTGGACAGCTGTAATAATGCGCCTGACTTTTTTTTTTTTTAATTTTACACATACTCACATATATACATGGATAAATACACACACACGTGTGTGTATTTACACATTATATATATATATATATGTATTTTTCTATTCTTTCATTTCTATTAAATTCGTCATTTTTTAATATTATATAATACATTTTTCTAGACCAACATCGATATTGCGTCATTAAATGACGATTTAATAATGAGCGATTCGCATCAGCGAACAAAAAATAATAATTCCTTAATTAATTGGGATATCAATTATTTTAAATGATTTTTAAGTTTTTTTGAAAAATAATTGTTGTGAGAACTAAAGTATGCTTTGTTTTTTTGATAAAGCGACATGTGCCTTAATATTAGTACATATAGATATCTATGAGGTGCCGGTGTGTAGTAAATGCGTGACAAAAAAAAAATCTTGTATATCGGGCAAAGAAAAGAGAAAAACGTCTTTTGAACACAATGGATCTACATCTGTCTCGAGGGAGGAAATCAGTGTTAAATACCCGTGGCACGCGACCGTTGCCTTTCGAACGCAAAAACCATTTCTTGTATTGTATTTGCTAAAAATGCGCTTAACGACTTCGAATACAATAGGCATAGGGCGTTCTTTGGTAATAAATAAAATATAACTCACGTGTTTAGAACAGACGTGCCTTCAAACAGGAAGCTTTCGACAATAGCGCAAATGTCGTTAAATACGTAACAGCAATAATCATAATATTAAAGATGGTTATCATTTAAATGAATTGACCACTGTGTGATAGTACGAATTAGAAAGTTGAAGCACACATTGTACATACACACACAACATCCGCATGTTATATACTATTGATGTTATAACTTATTTCTAGGTTAAATCTATCATTTCAAATATTCATTAAAGTTAAAATATTTAAAATATTTTAACTTTTGTGAATATACTCGTATTACTAATGTACTTTTATTTGAAAATTATAAATAATAAAATCAATTACAATATAAATTAAATTATTAAAAAGAAACTTAAATACTTTTTAACACATCGCCTACATGCTTTACATATTACATGTAAGTATATTTGATATAATTAATAATAATATAATATAATAATATATTATATAAATGTATTATTTTATTTTATAAATCAATTAACATTTTTTCACTGTTAAAAATGTGGTAATTCATAATATAGAGTACGCAATATAAGTTTATTAAATTATTCGAAATTTAGACGTATTAAACTGCATTTTAATGCTGTATGTTTTGAGTAACAGTTGTTCAATTCCAACGTTTGCCTTATTTATTTAATTTAATTTTTTAATGATTTTATATTATTTTCCAAACCGTATTTTTTCCCTTTGGTCTATTTTGTTTTCAATAAATTTACAATTTTGAGATGTACACAACACTAAGGTAACTTTAAAATTGCGCCTTTTTAGGGCCTCTTAAAAGCCAAGCCCATGGTACACTTTACCATTAGGTATGTTTATATTAATATTAATACTTGCAGAGTGACATAGAATATTTTATTTAAATCGATTAAAGGCAACGACCTTATAACATTGTGACTGTCTAAGACTGTATTATAATCATTTATTATTTATATTATGTGATATTTGTGTTGCATAGGAAGTAATTACATGCTTCTAGTTCTTACATTCCGTTTCCGCGAACTCTTTAATGTCGTCTCTCTTGGAACGCTTTACCAGCACTTAATTACGTCATCTAGCAGGTCATTGCGTGGTGTATGGCCTGGATTTATATTTCGATTGTTACTTCCTTTTTTTATTGATCGTAAAAGCATGTTCTGACTGATATTTTATTGTTACAATTATTAGGTCGACGGCAACCGCGTAATGAGAAAACTATAAAAAATAAAAAAAAAACATATACCCTTTTACGACGATATTATTAGGGTCGTACTATTGAGAGAGTAAAAACTGTTTTGATAAAATTATTATGATCGTTTTATTAGAACTAAATATGACAGAGAGGCGTTAATATTATCACGCACTATTTCAGCACCTTGTTATAGGTACGCCATTAAAGCATACGTCTTATTTAATCCCTCATAAGGGTAGCTTATTATTATATTGTTTATAGCTTGATGGTTGTTAGTTCTTGTCATAATGTGATAGTCGGATTAACAGATCACACTTTGTTTCTACCTGTATTTAACCCTTTCGGTCCTGATTTTTTTTTTTTTTAGGAAAAAATCCATAATTTTTTTCCTTGGTTAAATAGCCATAAATAACTTACTCACGCAATTTCAGAAAAAAAAAATTATTTTTTACCAAATTATATGCAAATTTTCATCACATACTTCTACAAGTAAGTCGGGTTGTATAGGAGTCAAAAAAAAAAAATTACCTACTTCTACAAGTAGGTTAGTAAAAAAACAAAACAAAATAATAACAAAACCTTTTAATACGAGTATAACAAGATAAAATAGTAAAACAAAATAATAACAAAACCTTTTAATACGAGTATATAAAAAACAAAATAAACAACATTAACTTTTTTTTAATCAAATAATAATTTTTTTTAACAAACTATAAATATATCAAAATAAATAATCACAATATTCCTTGATGACTTTTCACTTTTTTATTAAAATATAATATAATGTTGATAGAAATATATGTATAGTACCTACAACATTATTCATGGTGAAAATTGTACTCCGTTGTTGCCCGACATACTCGTAGCAGTAGGTGATAAGACTGATAGAATTTGGCGGTAAAATTGTTGAGTTATTGATTATAACATATTGGTTATGGTTGTTACTTATATGTAAACATGTTAACTATTGATTTAAAAACTCCCAGATTTTTAAAATCATATGTTAGATAGTTTTGGCGGGAAATGCAATTATGATGATAATGACCTTATCATCACTATATTTATTTTTTATTTTTTCAAGAAAATAGTTAAAATATTACAATTATACTGAAATATCGATGAATATTATTATTTTTTATGAATGTCCATATATTAAGAATTATTATTTTATAACATTTGGTTTGCTGCGATGAAAACTTTATTTAAAACAATTTATCGAAAGTTGCCTACCTATACGAGTAGGTCAGGACCGAAAGGGTTAAACGATTCAAAAAAAATGTAACACTGACTATAAAAATAATACCTATTTATTTGTTTAGATAATGTATTGAATTATAATTTAAGGTCAAATTTTATTGAGTATTAAATCCATTTATTAAAAGTTAATATTTCAAAAATTCTATATTGGAAATTCCCCCCACCCCCATTAACTTCAAAATTAAAAATTACCATATAATTATGGAAATTTAACTCGTATAATCGATACTTCAGTATCGCATGTATACAATTTCAAATAGAAAAATGTATGGGTTGACATTTATAAATATATTTATACCTTAAAAATTATTTTATAACTTTTTAGTTTAGGATATTTAGATATAAAAATCTTTGATAATTTTCTACATGATACTTTATCCAATATAAATTTTCAAATAGTTACAGTAGATTAGAAGTAACACATTTCCGATTTTCTAAAAATATATAGGTACATTAAGTAAAAAAACCAACATATTTCTTACACTTTTCGTGTGCTCGTAAAGTAAACATAAGTAATAAATCAAAATGTATTATTTATCAACAGATAAAATATATAGTTAAAAATATTTAAATTTTTTGATATAATCAATAACTAATGTGTGAATTTTCTAAGTTTAAATATTTTTTATCACTTGCACCATCATTGTTATATTATGCTCATTCTAAGACGCTATTAGAATTAACTTGTTTTTATATATTTTAAGTATTTCAAATAATTTAAGTGAATCTATAAAAATATATACATTATGTGTATCCACTAGATACGATTGAGTGGCATTTGCATTTTTTGTAATTTATTTATTATTGTGCGTGTATAATATCAAAATATTTGGTCAAAACTTTCAATTATCTTAACAAATATTTAAATAATTATACTACGATATACTCGTATATATTTAACATTGCATTAATTTTAAACATGATCTCTGTGGTGACGTAAACAACGCACCGCGAATCGTCCAAGTTATTTACAATATTGTCAGTGGAAAAGAGGAAATCCCATGTTCTAGAATATGCGATGATTATCTCGTTAAGGTAATTTCTAGAATTTTCTAGACCATCGGTTCTTAACCTTTGTGTAGTGGCGACCCAAGATATTTACCAAATTTTTCCTGCGACCTTTTTATAAATAATATTCAATGGCAGAATAAAAAATAACTATTTGGTACTCTTAATTGAATAACATTTTTTACTCTTATTACTTGTATTCATAACAAGTCATGATATTAATTACATTATATTTAAAAATAAACATTTCTTTTAATAATATTGTATTGTTTTTTAAATAATTTTTAATTTAATGACTTCCTTGGTCTTGATGTTGCTTTACCAATGAATCAATTTAGAGTTAGTAAGTGAAATACGCATCGTTCGACATTAAGCTTGTTTCTTGATTTGGTTTTGATTTTAGTTAATATCTTTATTACAACATGTAAACATATTAGTTTATGGCCTTTGCATACTCAAATTTAACTCATATAATAACGAAAAAACATCTGATAGATACGCAACTTTTGTCAACCAAATTATATCTTGAAAATGGATGGAAAACAGTGAATTTTTTTTCTCATAAAAATACTTCTATTTCAGTTCTTAATTCAAAAAATCTCGTTGAAATTTTTCTCCGTGATAACCAACGTACATGAGGTTTCATTTATTATTTATAAGACTTAAAAATAAAAATATTATACTAACATTTTAAATTTTTATCCGACCCATTTAAAATTATTGGCGACCCGAAATTGGGTCGCGACCCTATGGTTAAGAACCGCTATTCTAGACAATCGACGCCGATATATATATACCGGCTGGTCAGACGCTCATTCAATCAGTCCGTGAGTACAATCCGCGACACACCGTGAATTACACTTCGCGATATATTTGGCAATTCCTCCACAATTGTAACGCGTATCGATATTTGTACATACATATTTATATAATATAGTGTGTATTTTAATTAAATTAAATTGTGAGTGATTTTTATTACTTAAATCCCTTAATCTCAAAATAATATTTTTATTTATAGGGTTAATTATAATAATAAGGTAAAAGTTTATGTGATATAATTATTAATAAATTGCATTATAATTAACAAATATTTACTAATTTCATACAAAAAAATATTAAATCTAGTTTTATTTAATAATGGCTAATATATATTAATCCGTGCATAACTGTTGATACATACAGAATTTTTCATTAAATTTTAAATACCTATCTACCCCTATTGTTGATTTTAAATTGGTTATTTTTTGAACCGTCATTTATATAATATAATAAATAATTCATGGCATCGTTAATTTATGTAAAATGAATTTTATTCCGTGATGATCACCTCGTTTCAAAATCGTCTGCATCTATTATTAATTCTAGATGATATAATTTGTATTTTAGAAGAAAAAATATATATGTTGCTTGTTTTATTTTTTAACGTATCAGCTGCCCCGAAAGCTTTCAAAACTGTTAGCGGTTACATACCCGGAAGGGTTGATGTACTATTTTCTTTTGCTGGTAAATAATAGGTCTATAAAAACCCTCGACATTATCATTTTCACGATGTCCTGCTGTTCTCAGGGCAAATAAACTATGCGTATATAGTTTGGATGTATTACAATATCAAAAAAAAAAGTCTCGTAGCGTTTTTTAATTGTAACGAATGGCCAATAACGGTCTTTGGGTCTTCCCTGTAATTCGTCATAACCACGACACAAGAGCAGCGTTTTGTCCTCCCGGATTAGCATATTTCTTCGTCCTCTGCACCTGACCCCTCCCCGCGTGTATTGTCCTGCTACGAGAACCCCTCGTCACCCTCGGCTGCAGAAGAGCTGCCCCGAAGACAACAAAAACTTCTTCTCCTCTATATCCCACCACACCACATGCAAATTAAGTCCGTTACCCTCTTGATAGTGGCATCAACAGTAGCGCTATACGAGCGATGACGGCGGCACCCGCCGCAAAAATCCGTTTAAAGGACGGTAAAGGTCGCCCTTCGGGCCAATCGTTTGTCAAATCTATCTTGACACGCACTGTTTGCGTCCAAATATGACTCTGGCAAACGAGTTAAGCCGGTCCATTTGCGGGACACGCTACTGCACTAATGTGTACAACACCGACGTCTGTGATGATACATGCAGATTATACGTGTGATTGATTGTTGTTGATTGTTTACGGCCGTTGATCGTTCTAGTGCCTTTGGATTCCCATGGACAGAAGAATTATAGAAGAAAATAAAATAAAGGTCGAATACATTGATCTGTAAAACGGTTAAGCCCGGTTGGCGGCGGTGACACGCAACGGTTAAGAAAAATCCACAGCGACTTCAAAATAAATACGTTAAATATCCATAACTCACCACCCCCATCGTTAACGTCTATATGTCGTACTTTATGTTAATTGGTGGTTTTGCTCAGACAATACGAACAATCGGAATAACGAGACACTTCGTGTACGGATTCAATTCTCATCGGTATACGCATAATATATACAACTTCACTCTATATATATATATATATATATATATACATTTATAAAAATACATTTGTACACATGTCTTTCGAGGGATGTTATTTGAACGTACGCTTATTAGTATGGACCCTGATGACTGGAAGACAAAGATGTACAAACGTCGTAAAAAAGAAATCGTTAAAAATTTCGCACAACAATTGCTATGTGTGTGTATGGGTGTGCGTAAAGAAGAGAACTGCGTTGTATGTACGAATTGTACGTGTGCGGTGGCGGTAGTGAAGGCGGTGACGATGGGTTGGGAATTGGAAAAAATAACCGTTGTAACAATAAAAAAAGAAATAATATAATAACAATAATATATAATTATTAACATGAAAGCCGAAGGGGTCTGAGTATCCAGACGGTAGTTGTGTAGTGTTATGCAAAATTCCACCCCCTCGGCGGCGGAGACACGTCGGCGACGGCGGCAACTGCCTGAGAAAAAAAATCTCAGACTGTATGGTTTATTATATGTGTGTATGTGTAATATATTCTACATGACCCTTTCATTGTCATAATCATTTATTGACCGTAGGTCAGCTTGGAAAAAAAATGTATATAATAAATATAGAGTAATAGAAGACGCGAACGCCGCCGTGAAGAGGGTGTCGGTCACGGGAGAGAAGAAAAAGTAAACCGGTCCGCGGGTGCTGAGGGATGACGGCATCGGGTTTTTCGCCGCCGTGGACCCTTCTCTCATCTCCCGGGCGCCGCCGCCGTTGACGCGCAGACGGAAAAGACACCCCTCCCTCCATTCCGTGGCTCATAACCATCGCGTCGAGGCGACTAGACGTCTGGGACGACGGGATTCGCATCGCGGCACGGCGGCTGTACGACCACCACCATCACCACCACCACCGGCGTCGCCGCCGCCGCTACCACGGCCTCTATTCCGCATTACCCAAAAGCATACAACCGGCACCGTCGACGGCGACGCGTCAGACCCAACGGCGGCAGCTGCGTGGCTCACCTATTGTTATTTGTGTTGGCGCGCGATCGCTAGATGTTCCTTTTCCCATCACCTGGCCACGCGTGCATGTGCGTTGTGTACGTACATCCCTTGCGCGATATTTACCCGACCGTAGAAAAACGCCACCGGTATTCCGCGCCATTCTCTCAGCGGAGGACGTTGCAGCGCCGGTGTCCCCCGAGGTGATGTACGGGTGTAACTAAAGTCTCGTCGATTTGGCAGCCTATGGGCGTACGGCCATTTCCGTGATTATTTTGAAACAAGTTCGAAAAGTTTTGTTTTCAGACGAATACCCCCGAAAAAAAAATATAGTTCTCTATTTTTATTTTATTATTATATGTCCGCTTATTATTAAAAATGTGTACATAAAGGTGTATAGTTTCTTTAATGATAATTATTTTAATTTTATTTTTTACGACTAACCAACCACGTGTCGTTCCGTACAACAGTTGTATGTTTCATCTACCGCCTCAGGCTCAATTTCGTGCTAACTCCGATGTTTTGTTATTGGTTATAACGTTTTAAAAAATAATTTACTATTATTGATGTATAAATATGATATTTAATATCCTGTTTTGAGATTATATGAAAATTAATAATTATAACGTATTAATGTTATTTAATATTATATTCTACGTTGGAATAGCCAATTTATATCGAGCTTTCGTCTTCTAGTTCGTAATTAGATATTTCTTAAACATTAATTTTATGATTTATATTTTTACCAAAATAAAAAATTTGAATTTAATCTAAATAGTATTTTACCTTATTATTATATCCGGTAACGATTTACGTGTACTTTACTGGTTTACTGGTTATTTAATTTCTTTGATATGATCTCGATCAGAAGTTGTTATTAATGGAAATACATGTTAATTCTAGAGTTCACGGAAATAACTAAACCTATAAATGCTATAAATAATTCAACTTTAATAAAATAATTCATGATATCAATTATAATTGTATACATACGTCTAATCATTATTACCAATAATGTTAATTTTGGTATTTATTCACAAGAAATGAAAAAAAAATGATAAGAAAGTTAAAATTGGTTTAATGAATATATACGTAACACCATAATATCATGTCATTATTTTTATTATTCATTGCATTTCATAATTTAAAAATAATTTTATTTTTAATGTTTGTTAGATGTTAAAATATTTAAACCGATATTTGTAAATCATCATTATTGTCGGCATCGACGTCTTTTATGTATTTTAGTAAAATACTTTAATGGAATTTCTTCATTAATAAAATTAATGTTACTCGATGATTATTTAATACATAAATATATATTATTGAATTCAGTGCCAAATAAACATGGTATTAAATCATAATATCATTTATGCTTTTGTAATTTTGTAATAAAATAACTATATTTCTGAAATTATTTTTTTTCAATTAATTTCTGTTCAAATAATAAGAACAAATCAATAAAATAGTTACCTCAAAAATATTATGTGCCAATAAATAACATTCAACGAGTCACAAAAATTAGAATAATATTTTCATATTTTGTAATACAATATATAATGTAATTATATTATATTCATTAATAATTTTTCACACGTTCATCGTGTCCAGGAATATTTCTTGAACGCTCCTGTTTTTTTTTTTATTCAGTACAATTGACGTGGTCGTTTTGTTAATTCGCATTGTTCTAAAATCACTTGGTCGGAAATTTTATTGAGCTCTCAGAATTATTGCAAATAACCGTTTGACTCTTGTTTTTCGTTTCATAAATAATACAAGCAATAATATAAGACTTCGATCTCAAGAGAGAGTGTGAGGCTAATAAACGAATTTTCGCTGCGAATCCGTTGGTCTGTGAAAAATTGTATTAATCGTTTTTGACCGTGAACAAACAACTCTATTATCGAATACGACGACGGTAACGACAACGACCGTGAACTCGTCGTATTGGTTTCACAACCCCTTTTTTTATTATTTATTCTAATGACTGCGAGACGACGAGGCCACTCCAGACGCGCAAAAATTCGTCATTATTGGCGTACTCGAGACCCCGTCGTCACCACGGGAGCGACCATGTCGAAAATAATAAAATAACAATAAATGCTAATGCCCGCGAATCACATGCGTATATTATATTAATATTATGTTGTACTGCTGCTGTTTACGAGAACGTCTTGCGGTTTTCACCAATAACGGGGCAATAACCGAAATTTAGTTTCATCGACTGCACCCGGGGCGTTGATTTTTTTACTGAGGGGGATACATTTCTACAGTTTATCGGTACGTATTTTTACTGATCAAAAACCGTTGTATTATTTACGCACATAATACGATGCTACAACACTGTATTCGTGTGAAGTACTGTGTTCAAAAATAATATTTCAATGCCTACTGTCCAATATCAATATATAGTGCTGCTTACTCTTTTCATGAGTAACGAGTCAAGGATTTAAATCAAAAATGAAATCCCAGCTGATTTGGTGTTATAAGTAATAAATAATAATAATAATGTATCTATTATATTTTAGTATTTTTATAACACGCCATTCTTTCCATAAATGCTTAGAAATAGTAAACTTAAGCTAACTGTAAGAAATGGAAAAAGCTCAAATTGTAATTGAAAATTAATGTAAATTAAAAAATAATATTTCAGTATAATCATGATGACGATTAAAAGCTTTAATAAATGTTCCTAGCATACTTATATTTTTTTATTACATTTTATTTTCTAGGTATTTCTTAGTTGTTAGAACTGTCCAAATCCTTCAATCTAAATATGTGGATTTACATAAGTATATCGAAAAAAAAGGATTGAAAGTTGTCTTTGATAATATTATTGTAATTGTACGTTTTATTTCACCATATATTTTTTTTTTATTTATAAATAAACAGTGGTGGCTCGTGAGGTTCACATTAGGTGGCGCACAAATAATTTTTATGATACCTAACCTAACCCCTTTCAATCAAGCCGTCCAGTCTTATAATCAACCATCTATATTACTTATTGTATAAATTATTACAGTTTACAGATTGTATATATTTATTAAATAAAAAAAAAATAATAAAAAAGATACCTATACAAGCAGATAATAAATTAATAATTTTATTGTAATTATGTTCATATAACATATTAACTAAAAAATTTAAGCCCTATAAGCTCTTCCTCATGGTAAGATTAAAATAAATTAGATTGTGTGCTCCGTTAACTATTTAATCGCTAATAAACATACTTCTCAACACGAAATCCTGCAAATAATTTTTTTTTAATAAATATTTTTGTTAATTTCAGACTAAGTGCATAATAACCAATTGTAATTTACTACAGAATCTAATAATTTTGTATATAATTTTTTTGGGTAATTCACGTGCTCTTGTGCACCAAAGCACGAACCGCCATTGAAAATAAAGGTGTATGAAGCATAATGTTCTGCGATTTATTTGATTTAACTTCTTTCCTCTCTAATCATCTAAATACATTCGATTATTATTTTACAATGGGCTGGGACCCTAAGAATTAAGGAGGATCCCCATTTGAATATTTATTCGTTTCCGTATTCATTGTGTTAATGTATTTGGAAACCTAATTATTTATACCTACTGTCAGGGGTAAGGCAAGCCCAGGAGTAAGAAAGACCATTTTTTATACTCTTTTTTTTGTAGGTATGTTTTTTTCCCCATATTCGATTCCCATGGAGAAAAAATACTAGTTAAACAATGTACTGGTAATTTTACTTTCACATAGGACCTCTGGAAGCGCTTTTGTGAAAGCAAAAAAATACGTGATTTTTATTTCTAATTAGAAGATGTGATTTTTTTATATGTTTTTTTAGTTCAAAGGGTAATATTTGGAATTTCCGTTATCGCGACTGTTTTCCCTCTCTCTGTGCATTATGTTTACACAATGTCGAAACTAGTTTTAACCATACGTTAATTCTCGTTCTATTCAGAAAAAACCAGAGAGTTCGTTATGGTTTTATTTTTTTTCTATTTAAATTTCATATAATTTTATACTAGTTATTTATACCTAAATTATGTTGTCTATCTAAAAAATATCGTTAAAAACTTAATGGACAGTTGTCTTTGAGGAATATCTAACGAACCGAAAATTAAAAAAAAAACTTTACCAACTGTAAACGACATTTGGTGAATTCGTTAGGAATTCGTAAAGACAAAATTTTGTTGAATATCATTAGTCTTGTATGTTTCTTTAGTGGTGTTGTCTTTTTATATAATTAACCCCAGTGTAGTGCTTATGAACCATGAAGGAACATGCTCGTGCACCTAGAAATAAACAATTATCCAATGGAAAACAATTGGCACCATATGTCGCTCTAGATGTTTTTAGTTTTCCGCCTTGAACTTCGAGACCGAGCTGTTATGATCAAATAAGAGACAACATTTCCAAAGAAAAGTGCATGCTCTGAAGCTAGTATCTGTTAATAATTATGTTAATATACACACCATTATACATTTCTTCAATATTACTTTATAGTAATAACTATTTATATTTTCGTATTAAAATACTGTATGTATTTGTATTTTTAAATAATATATAATACGAGTACTATTATAGTGTTTTATCGATGCATTGTTTTGTGTTCTCTCCGAACCGATTTAATCTATTTTGTAAGATATGATAATTGTTATTTTAAGTGCCATAAAAAGACTATTTTGTTTCCTAACACTTGAAAATTAATATTATACATTTAATTTAAATATTGATAAAATAGTGTTGTACATTTTTCAAACTAAAATTAAATTTATATTTACTTTTTCGCACAATCTATTGGTGTTCAGATTGCTTGAAATTAGAATGTATTAATAACTTGATATTATTTTCTATAAATTGTAATTTTTTATGCCAAGATGACGCATTTTTCAATCACCATTGAACTAAAGAATTAATAATTTTTTTTATTTGTTGTAGCCCGACCACTTATTGCATCGATGCCGTTTTTTTATACCATTCGATTTAGATATTATTATGATATTATTTATTGAGGCCAAATTAACAGTGTACAGTTAATGTCAACGACTGCATTTTTTTCTAAAGTATATTATTTTATTTTTATTTAATAAGATGTCTGAAAATTGCATACTTATCGTGAAGGCCGGCTGGTTTGTTAGTGATGTGTTATGGGATAACAGTTGTGCCGTTAACCCGGTCGTCAGTCAATTCCCCGCTCACATTTAGTAAAAGGATGTAAGCATATATTGTACAGCGTGATGGTAATTATAGTTTTACGAAATATAGATACATACATACTTGCACACGCACATTAAATAGCGATGACGAAGAGGGTAGAAAAAACAATACATAAATCGATGTCTACTGATAACGTGTTAACGAATAGCATATATGTGCATACTCATACGTTGTGCAGCTGACGGACGGAGCAATTGTTTTTGTTGCAGGTCGACAGGTTGGTCGGATAAAACCCATCGTTCATAAATTAATTTGTATTTAAATTTATAGTAAAATGGTTGTAAAGACTATCGTATTTTTAAACCCACGAAAAAAGTTCTCGATGTATAAATCGATAATATATAATAAGCATTGTTTTTTGGTATTGATAAGTCTTAGCCTGTAAAATATCTCACATGTAAGAAATCAGTTATTGATAAAAACAATTCTATGTTCATCTAAATAGATTGGACATTTTTTTTTTTTTTTTTATAACGCAAACATAGTAACGGTCGTAGATAAAATTTTAAAGTTTAGTATCTAAACTATTAAATTCCTAACATTGAATTCTATTGTGTAAATAGTATAAAATTATTAGTTTATTTTCAACGACTTTATTTCTAATCAAAGACCTTTTTGAATTGTAACGGTCCTTTAGAGTTAATCTCCCGTGCGAGTTTTCAATGTTTTTTTTTTTTTTTGTTCCATCTAGTTATTCTTTTAGATTACGGTAATGCGATAAACGGACCGAATGATCGAATTTATCGGCAATAATGATTCGTACCCATATGAAAGTCGGTTACACCCCATGCTCTGTTTTTCACTGGTGTAAATTTCTTTAAGCTCTTTCGTCGAATACCTGTCTTTCTGAGTGTGTGTTTTTTTATATAACACAACGCATGCCGCGTCTACAATAATAGTTTTCTGCGGGTGTAATAATAAAAATAATAAAACTGAATCAATCGCCCAATCAGAAATAACCGATTTTTATTACTTATCCTTGCGTTTATTATAGAGTTTAGTGTGCGTGTCGTTATTCTGATGAAAACGTTTTTTCCTTTCTGCACTTTTTTACGACCAGATTTGTTCGAGACCGCATTTATTCGTGAATGATATTAATGATATATATACAGATGTCTCGTTAAATATCCGCGCGATATTATTGGCCGTTTTAATAAATTTACGGTCATTATATATGTGACACGAAATTTAATTCCGTTATTTAGTTTCATACATTCAATAGTAATATAAAAAATGTATACATATAGATTAAATACATTATTAATAATAATCGCACTGTTCGCACTAATGGGATGCTATTCTTTATAAAAATATGTTAAATACCATAACATGAAGTAATATTATAATATTTCTGTGATTGCATTTGTATATAATGTTTCTAATTTTCTTTTAAAATTTTAATTTAAATGTTTTGGAAAAAATGTATATATGCATAGGTTAACATGTTAATTTTATTTTTTATAATAACGCAGCTTAGTATTTATAGAAATTTAAAATAAATATTATATTATATATAATATTAATATAAAGTAAATATTAATAATAAATATTTAATAAACAAATACTTAATATAGTATGTTCAAAAAATATCTAAACGTATTTGGTGTTTATGATAAAAAACTATTAAGCTTAATCAGACGAAATGTGTGTCTATAACGCTTAAATATTGATGGATTACGTAATGTGTATATAATATATTATACTGTATAGTAACCATTCTTCGACGGTCTATTAAGTTGAATTATGATGTTTCTCGATTTGTCAAAGAGGATTTTTTAAACGAATTCTATCGCCAGATTAATCCTTTCCGCTGGGGGATGACCCTAAATGAACTTTGAGTTACAACAAAATTCAGTTATATTTCTTAAGGTATTAGTCGTGTGCACATACGTAGCGCAATCGATCAGTATAATACGTATAATGTAAATGTATTGATTCTTTACGCCCATTGTAGCTCGCAAGACTATAGGTTACGCAAAGATTCTGGCTCGTGGCACCGCGAACCCTTATTCTTTGTGCGCACAATGCATTAAGATTTTTGTTCTTTTCACGGAAAAAAACATCTGCCATTTTTTTTGTCCGTGTATTTTTATAAAAAGAAATCACAAATTTTATTTATTTTTGTTATTTGTCTCCAATCTCCCCCAAAACGGTCCGTGACCAGGTGGTGTTGCTAGTCACACTAGACCGATACAGTTATTATTACGCCGTATATATTCTCTGTTTCGTGTATCTATACATACGTATACATGTACACTGGCCGCTTTACTTCCTGGTTCCGGGTAAAAACAAGGATAAGGATCTAGGGGAGAGGGGACACCACCGGTTGATGAAAATCCGTTGGAAGCTTGTACTCGCGTAACATAACTTTAGCATATGGTCTCTACGGGTGGGCCACCTTTACTATATGTTTTTATCTCGAATATAAAATCTGTCGGACCGACAATACCAATTCGTATATAATATGTTTTCAGGAGAAAATAAATATTACATTTATACCTTATCATATAATAAAAGGTACCAACTTACTGTATCAAATAAAAGGGATTCCTTATATAATTATGCTTTGTTGTGGTATTCTGGCTGTGTGGGAAAATATGATGTTCAAAAGGGACATGACTGGACACAAAAACAGGGTGATGACGATAGTGGGTTGGAATACAAACGTGTCGACAGGTACGGATGAGCCAAATTGGATTTATTCACATGTTAAATGTATTATGTGAAGTTTTGAGATGTGTACTGTTTTATAGTAATTGATGCCATAACTTTTGACAATTTTTATAGACTCCGTAAATTTTGTTCATTAAAATCTATACTTTTAACATAAGTTTAATATATTATAGGTATTCTTATGTTTGAACTGTCGACGAAGATATTCGAAAATAAACGTTCTTTGTAGAAATAAAATACAAATAACTCCACCTAGAAAAAAAACACAAATCACAAATCTTGTTAATTTTTATCGGTTTTTGTATATTTTAGTTCTTATACTCAGCTCCATTTTTTAACGAAACAATAAACGAAATTCATAACTATGTTTAATAATTAAATTGTGTATGGTAATCGATAGCGTGGAAATATTGTTTTGTCGACAAGTAAATATTTAAAACGGTATAATTATACAATAATTACAAAAAATCTAGCAAGGCGAGGTTGAAATTCCTCCTCGAAACCTGTGAACCCGTCGTTTCACGTCCTTCCGATTCATGAAATTGCTCTGCACTTTAATCACAAGGTGTATAATATAATATTATAGTGATCGATAGTGCGCAAGTTCTATTGAAACGAAAAGCCCACGGCAACAATTTCTTCTGCGTTTCGTAAATATATTCATGCGACCTACATAT
The DNA here is from genome assembly GCF_003268045.1 of Sipha flava. NCBI lineage: Eukaryota > Metazoa > Arthropoda > Insecta > Hemiptera > Aphididae > Sipha > Sipha flava. The sequence continues at coordinate 258,850 of NW_020271757.1, read as the reverse complement.
AGGTTTATCGTAAAATGTCGTCGTTTTCTATATGATGATGGCCGCCGCGATACATATGTAATAACATTACTGGCGTACATACAATACGAAAAACGCACCTTTTCAAGCCTTACGGGGTTTGTGTTCCGAGCATGATATTTGAATACGTACTCTCACGTCTCAAATATATAAACATATATATATATATATATATATATAGTTACAAGTTGAGCGATCGTGCAAATTTCAACGCGATCGCTCGTGTATTGAAGTACTACTGTTATTATTATCATTATTTACTTTCGTCGATGGATATTATACGCATTGGGGTCCCTCGTAATTTTATTTCCCGACGGCTGGTCCTTGTCAAGATTTTGACATTTCGTACACACGTGTGTGCATATTATGACATAACAATACGTCGTGTATGCGGCAGGGTGGTGCGGTATGTTTGCGAATATTTTTATACGTTATATAATGCAAACCCTATTACATTATGTCGTCGTCGGTCGGCGGCCGCGAGAGTGAATGACCCGTCGGCCATTGCAGTGAAAAGAATGACTTTTAATAACTTTTCATGAAAAGAATCGACAGCGTTGACTCGGATATAGGTTTTCTGTTAGTATTATTGTGTTACTATTATCGTTTGCTGTCGGCTGCGTGAATGCTTGCGAAAGGAAAAATCGAGGTATAAAATAAAATCTATGTATACACATATATTATTGTATTATCTCTTCAAGGCGGGACCCTGCCCGCCTTTTGACCTCCCTATAACGTATCCCCGTGATCACCCTGGCCTCACCGGTCGACCGTAACAGCGACGGCGGCGGTGACAGGTAACGTAAACGCAATACGCGCGCACGTACGCACGCAGCACACATGGCAGTCCATTGATCCGCTGTGGTGGACTAGTACACCTGTCCCCCGCGCAACTGTCGACCGGCCGCTGGCGTCGTCATCTTGTCGAGGCGGCTTAGGCCAATGACCACTTATGTGACCTTGCGTGTCCCTCTTAGGGAGAGAGATTCGACGTAACCAAAGACTCCACACTCGGAGATCGAACCCTGTGGTACACGCAAGGAAACGGATCAGCAGACCTTTTACTCCCTTCGAGTTTCCCCGCCTACGCGTTTATTATAAACTTAATGCCGGACATGTATGGGTATACTTACATTGTACGTGTGCACAAGTTCTCTACAGTTCGGGGTGCATGATGACAGGGGCTGTTCCACACTATTTCCGTAAGATATAGCACACAAACTAATAGTACCTATATAAATACAACCATACATGCTAACATTGAGTAATTGAGTAATATTTCTGTAGTATAGTATTTGATACGTTTTACTTATACCTGTGTTCATCGGTAAACACCGGGTAAATGCACGCCTTTTTCGTTCTACCGTACATTTGTAAAAAAGTTTGCATTTGATATATTTTTAACGGTATATTTATTCTTAAAATAAAGACCTTGGAAATAAGCTTTTAACTATCTTTTCCTTAAAAGTTATTTCTCATGCAGTGTAAATGACCCTTGTATTCTCTCGGAGTAAATGGAAAAGGACGTTTTGATGGATGTGCGTGTTAAGACCTTAAGTGTTAGACCGGAGATAGTATTTCCTTTTACGCTTAATTGAATTATACTTCTCTGCAATTAACCAAGTCAAACATCCGTGTTCTCTTCGTCTCCGAGCAGTGTCTCTTTATGATCCCTTGAAATTTCGGTTGTGATTCTTTTACTGGGTATAATAACACTCGTCTTGCTACTTAATTCTTTTTTTTTTCAATTATTAAATTGATAATAGTCTGTTAAATGGTTAAAATCTATCGATCGAAACATCACTGCTCCCGTCGTCTGTTTGGATATGGTTATTCTTGTTGCATGTATACGGTTCTGTCTGGAGTGCTACGACTCTAACGATCGACGGATTCCCTCTAAAAACCGTTTTGTCTTGTTATTAAGAGGGTGGTCTTCGAGGCTTCTCCGGTAGTATTTAGTTTACACGTTTTATTATATTGTAATCATGACGTATTTTCAGTTTTGTCGCTAGACGACGAAGAAGATAAGGCGTTGCGTCGTCGTTGTGACGGACGTGCCATCGCGACATCTGTAAATGGGGCCCTATTTCATAACGTGCACTAGTACCCTAGTACCTACCCGTTCACAATAATCTGAATACCCATTATACTTTATTCTCACTCCATTGATATTTATATGTCTGAGAACCGATGTATGAAAAAAAAAACAATATTCTAACCCCATATATTCCGCCGGGGGAAGCGCTGTATATTATACACACTCTAATGGAATTCGATTTTCAAACTAATTCTTCGATACACCCAACCTACCCCAGATTTTTTCTTTTCTTTGAAACAAGATTCCGTATAGTGGTGTAGAGTTATGAAATATTATGTTTATATTTTTTAACGGTATCGGTTTTTACATATATTAAATATACGGTACATGCTGTACGTATACAAGATTCAGATTCATCTTTCCACGAGCATTATTTTTCACGTATTGTATGCATAATGAGTTGGTATGCTTGTACCCCCATTAAAAAATGCATGAAAACCTAAAAATATTTTTAAAAAATGAAAAAATACCTTAGTTCAAATTAAGTGAATTAATTTTAAGTAATAACCAATTGAAGTCTGAAGTAAAACGGACTCGGATTTTACCGTTGAAAAAACCATTTACAAAAATATTAGGATCGCATCAATATCCGGGTTGCTGTAGTTTGACACAATGTAAACGTCGTCATATACTCATATCTGTGCGCGGCCACGCGGCTAATACTACGATAATGCACAATTAATATCTCTCATTATCTGCGTTACGTTACCGAACTCGTCGCGTTGCGTGCACACACACACGGCTTACCTACCCACTGCACAACCTACAGTGTGTGACGACGTTTTATTGGCGTTGAAAAAAAAAAAATTAAAAAAAAAAAACGTATTTCTAAAGTCGACCACGCGTATAAAAATAATACGTACGGACGTGTGTTTTATGCGTTCGGATTTAAAGCGCGCCCTTCCCTCTCCTCCACGGCATTGCGCGGTGCAGGTGTTTAGACTACTACTCTGTTACTATGTGCCGTTATTACACGGTGTGTATCTAACATATAATTACAACTTGTAAGTCTATATGAATTAATACACGAGTATATATTTCACCACCTACATATTACACTGTTATATCTTTACGCCTAATCGTGTATGTATTATAATATTATATTAAACACTTGTATACTTATTAATCGCTCTCGTTTGTCTTTCTCTTGTCCGCAGAACCCGAATTCATTGTAAAAAAACCGTCCGTAATGGCCGCTTCGTGCATGCTGTCCGCTATCCGCGGTATCGACCCGGCCGCGGCCACTGAGGTGGCCGTTCAGCTGTGCGGTCTGCTGGCGTGCTCGACGGCCGAGGTGGACGAACTCGTGTCGCTCATCGACGCATTGGTGGCCAGCACGACAAGCGCCGCGACGCCGGAGAAGTCGGAGAACAACAATCCCGCGGCCGAGCCGCCGGTCAAGAAACCGTACCAGGTGCAGGACTGCAGCGTGCACGGTGGCTTATGAGAATAGTAATACTGTGTTCAGTTTATTTCAGTTTTTATACTTCATTGCTCTATAGTTTGCAAGTACGACGAAAGCCGAAACCGAAGTCGTATGGTTTTTATTTGTTTTTTTTTTTTTTTGTATTTTATTATTTTCCCCGTAGGCATTTGAACAAAACTTCTCTCGTCAACGTGTACGTATATTATAATATTTTATACAGGAAAATTCCACGCAAAAATATTTCTGTTTTTCTTTTGCGTCTTTTTTTTTTTTACCCCGACCATCGAGAAGGAAACTTCAGTGTTAGCTAAACTCTAGTTCATTGAGAGCGTATATTATATTAGACTCGTCTTTTCCCCCTTCTTTCGTGTAATAATTCAGAATATAAACATCGAAATATATTTCGATTTTTTTCTACCTCATATTCCGCAGGTGTGTATTATATTTTAATTTTTGTTTTTATTTATTAATATCAATATTATTATTATTATTATAATTATATTTCGACTCCAAAAATGATAGAAAGCTACTATTGATTTTTTTTATTTTCAATTATTATCTTTATTTTCTCGTTTTCACTTATATCCATATTATTATGATCAGTATAATTTTTATTTTGGTTTTACTTACTATATGCTTACTGTGTCTACAAAGTATTGTTAGCTACCACAAAGGTACACGAAATTTTGTATTTTCTTCCCTCCGATCAGTTATATTCTTAGTGATTACTCTGTTAATAATATCATTATTAAGTTTAGGTTATGATGTAATGTTAAAGGAAAAATGTGATAAATAGTTTTAGTTATCTTTATAGGAGCATAGAATAAGCAATTATTATTTTTATTAATAATAATATTGTGTCTTTAGTATTTTAAGGTTTAAATTCTTATTGTTAATTTTATTTTATTATTAATTATTATTATTATTTTTTGTGTATGATCTCCTCTTTATATTATGATTCAGAATACGTTATGTGTTTCATAAAAAAAAAAAAAAAATAAGCAGTTGTATATTATATTTTTTAATATTTTCACTCATCAATCTACTCTCCAGTGATAGATAATAAATTGTTCTTGGCCTCAACTATAAGGATTAATTCAGTAACATATAGATTAATGTTGTTATAATAATTTGAATGTAGCAAAATTTTTATAGATCTCTTGAACGTGGGCTATTGATAATTAATTAATTAATTAATTTTTGATATAGGTACATATAGAAATTAGTTTTATTTAATTTTTAATTTTATTATTTACTCTCAATCATCATTCAATTAAATGATTATATTTGAGTCAAAGTAGCTAAATTTACATGTCATGTTCTTGATCTCCAATCGTATAGAAAAATATATATTGAAAGAAAAATATTATATTTATGTTTATTTATGTGTCTTAAGTATGAAATAAGATTAAACGCACAAACAGGACTGAGTGTTTTTGAATAATCACTTGACTATATTTCCGGAGGTCATATTTTATTTCTTAAATTTAATAGTACAAGAATTATACATTTAGCGTATTTCATTGTTAAGGGACATGGTTCAATAATCATTGAGTTACCTTGTTTTAATTGTACTCCCTGTCGTCCATATTGAATGATAATAATTGTAACAATTATATATTAATAATATTTATATTATAATTATTATTAATCGTATCATATAATAATTATCATTATCATATTACTTGAAAGTTAAATCATATACAAGTCTAGTGTTTTTCTCCTTTTCTTTATTTTCGAAATAATATATTATACTTAATATCATTAATTATAATTATTTAATTCTCTTAAGTGTTTAATATACTTTTTATTGTCTTTGAATTGCTTAAGGGCTTAATAGTTTCTACATTGTATTTATTTTTAATATTATTTTTATACATAAATCATTTTTATTATTATTTTTAAAATTAGTTTAATTGTAATATTTTCGCGAGTTTAGCGCTCGGTACAGCTACAAACCAAATCGAAATATCCCCTTAGTCGTCAAGCGATCATTTCCAAACCCCCTCACACTATTACATACTTCATTATAAGTATTGATGTTCACTTCATTTATTTTTATTATATATTTATATTTTTTCCCCTGTATATCTTAACCTGTTTTTAAAAGAAATATTTATTTAATTAAATAAAAATACTAAATCATAACACTGTCTAAAGATTTTTTATGCATTACCTAAGTTTCCATTGAATTCCTAAATGTATAACAACTATACTTTAATTTTTAGTATACTCGCATATTATATACTTATATCATAATATGTATATTATGATATATACATATTAATATAATCACATGGTTACCGATTTAATGTCGGATAATCGAAATTAAAAGAAGAAACATGAATTAATGATTTATTGATACATATAGAACACGAGTCTTCGGGGAATGTAAATCCATTTAATCGCATGACGCTTTGTTTTATTTAAGTTTAAAAAAGTGGCTATTTTAAAATAAATGTGCGTATGAGAGTTGTATACAGTCCCTTATAGAACCTTCGCATTTTATAATATGTAGTTATGTAAATGCCACTATTTCAAACGGATTTTTATTTTATTTTAATAAATTTGATTGTAAAGAATGTAAATAATAGTGTTATATATCTACTAGACTGGTTAGTAGTGGAGTATAGCTTTGAAAAAATACTAGAAAAATATCATACATTAAAAAATTATGGACTAAAATCTCCAGTTGCAAAACACGTATTTAAATATGTTGTAACCATCAAATACATATTACATAAAGTAATGAAGTGTGAAATATTAAAAAACGTGTTAAAAATTATCAAAAAATCAATGTATAGTGGAAAAATATTTGTTTTTTGTAATTAGTAAGGGTTCTGCTTAATATTTTGAATAGTGAATGTATTCAAAATATAACTTCAAAATGTCCAGAATAACAAATAAACCCTCATTATTTAAAATATTAAAATGGTTTACAAATAAGTAAAGTATGTGTTAAACATTTATAACATACATAAAAAAATAATACATAAAGATAATTTATGTTGTCATTATAAATGTATACCTAACTTAATTTTAATGCTACTCTCGTTTCTGCCTATAACCAGTAAAGTAATTTTTTTTAAAACCTATTTAGAGAATTATATTGAATTTTGTTTAATATTTATTCCTTACTATACGTCATACAATTAATTTCGATTTTTCACTTTTATGCTCAACTAATTTAAACCGATTACACATAAAATATTTTAGGGTAAGGTTACTGATAATCTCTAACCTCTTCCACTTTTGATGAATACCCCAAATTAGATCACTGACAATCTCCTAAATAGCTCCTCATCAAAACTTACCAATTGGGTCTCACGAGACAATTATTAGTTATTATGAGTGTATGTATTATATCAGTTATAGATATCGATTTATCACGTTGTTCCTTCGCCAACAGTCGATTAAAAAAAAACACATGTTTAATAGTAATATACAAAGTAGTATATATATTTATATTTATTTGTTTATTATATGTACGAATATATTTTTAATTTTTTTTTTCATTCATATTTGGTAGATAAGATATTGCTTCAGATTGTGTAACATTTTTGTTATTCTATACGCATATAACAGGGTCATCCTGATTCTTAACTTGTGCATTAAAAAAAAAACACAGCTTTTCTAGAATCGCTTGCGGTATTCCCTCTGTACTTATATAATATGACACTTGGTCGGTTTTATAAAGTAAATATAATGTATCAAATTTTTACAATGTTATCAACGTGTGTTTTATGTTTAGTATCAATTTTCAAACATCAAAAACGAACCGACAATTAAATTATAATTGCCGTAATAATTTAATAACGATGCATGCATTATAATAATGTTTGCGATAAGAAGTAAAAATATTACCCGGTGTATTCAATTTTTTCTGTTTGGCCTTTTTTTCATAATTCGTCGTTATTCTCTTGAAAAATAATACACATCACGCACACGAACAAAGACAAAAAAAACTTATCCTGACTGCTGAACGTGGAACTGTTTAAGGTGAACTGCTACTTTACGATGGATTATAAAATGTATTTAATAAAATATTTTATGTGTGTTATTGAGGGTAAGTCGGATCTCTAACCCCTAAAATTCCTAAAATTTTTACAAATTTAAATGCCTTCTTCTCGTGTTTAATCTATTCTCAGCGTATTATTCGCTATTTCGGTGAAAAATATGTATTACACCTACCCGAGTATGTATAGATAGTTTTTTTGTATTCAGTTTCTAAAATTATATAAACTATTTAAATATTTATAATGTTGTTTAATGTAGTAAACTTTACACCGATTCCTCTAATAATGTAGGTTATTTTGGTTTCGATGTTTTGCAACGGAATTATTTTATTTCGTTTCAATGGTTATAAATAGAGCCCGGATTTATATGCATTTAAAAAGTGTCAAATATGATGCAAATAAGCAAAGAAAAAGTGGCTAAATATGCAATTATATGCATTATATTACACTTTATAAAATGTGTTTTTTTTTTTTTAAACCACATTTTTATACCAAATAAAATTCTAAATATTTTATCAAAAACAAAAAAAAAAATGATAATATCCACTGCTTTATAATTTAAATCATTTAAATCAATGAAAAACTTTAAGAGAACTTAAAAATGAGAATACAAAAAAAAAAAAATGAAAAAAAAAAAGAACCGAATGAGCCTCGCTCTGCTGTACAGTAGGGGGTGGAGTGCACCTCGTTTATAGGTCGTTACAATGGATTTGTTAAATTTTTAATGAAATGATAGGTATCATTGTGTACGAATAACGATTTTGAACGGAGATGATTTTTTAGATATATAGAAAAAATATTATATATATATATTATAATTATTATTATTATTATTATTATTATTATAATAATCTTATATATAAAAAGCAGTATTCCAAAAATTTTCTATTTAGATATAATTTCTCTATAAATATCCTGTATAACTATATTTAATTAACAAAAATGAGTGAAAACGGCTCTTATTATTATACTAGCTGAATTACCCGTCGTTGCCGGGTTTAAGTATATAAATGTATGTAACCTGCCAAGATTAAATTTTGTTAAATCTATTGAAATTTAAATTAATTAAGATTTTTGAAATAATATTTTATACATATTAATTTAGTATAAGATAATGATTATTATCATAACCTATTCGATAAGTTATAGCTTACAACTACCTGAACCTCTCTACAGTTTGGTATTCTGTTGAATACATATAGCATCTCACTTCTCCGAATATTTTACCTTTTGTCAATAAGTTCATGCACTCTTGCAATTATATCATGTCGATCATATTATCTTTGACCGGGAAGTAAGAGCTCTTTTATCTCGTCCCAGCGAGGATTACATGTAAAAGTAATAAAAAGGTCAGGACGACCGTAATGTCTAACGTAGGTCATAGCATCTTGTGTTCTTTCGTGCATGTACCTTGGCCCACCAGTAAAAGTTGACGGGAGTGTAACCATTTGGCCTAACTGATTAGCTTCTGTCTCGTCGTCCAATCGCATCTTTTAAATGAATATAACTATCTGCACGCAATTTGACTTGGTTTTTTTTTTATGTAATTTAGTCTTTCAGTTTCAATTTTGACGTATTTATCTACCAAAGATTGACTGAAAAGAGAACGATAATTAATTAAATAGTTGTCTTCCCCTTCTCTGACCATTATTCTATATGAGTAAAAACTTGATGCAGAGAGAGTTTTTTTAAGCGGTAACTTCGTTTTTGGATCGCGTTGTGGTATATTGATTGCATACCCATCATCCCCCCAAAAAAACATTAAAGGATACTGCAGTGTGTCGTATGCTCGATGTATCTCACTGATACGGTGAAGTGAGTTACTTCAGTTTTCGAGGATGATGTCTCTTCGATCAAACTGCTGATCTACTAAAACTAAAGCAACTTCATTTGCCGTTGGTGCATTATACCTGCCTCTATGTTCTTCTGATGGTTTTTTATCTGCATGTATTACAACTTTAAATGACTCTGAAGGAGGTATTTTATCGATGGTAAATTGTAATGATCAATTGTAAATTATGCGGTGGCATGCCTAGTAAATCCAATGAGTTTAAAAACTCTGTTGGATAATTTACAACTTCAGTAGCATCGCAAACTGTATCTAGATTTGTATGACACCAAGTTTTCTGGTAACAAATTTTGTATCTTGAGATTCAATTCGTTGACCTCCACATTTTTTGCTACTAAAATTGCTCTTTCTGCCAGCCACTCATGATTTGTATATTGTCTGTGTACACTGGGACATATCTAGTCAATGAGAGCATCTTGCGAATAAATGATTGTGCAGAAATCGTTCGGTAATTTTATACATCCCGTTTCATCTGTAGTAACTTTCCCATCTCCAATATCTAACAATTGTTTTGAGAATCTTTTGCACGCAGCTTTTTTTGATTGAATCGAAATCGTTCGCTATCTATCTTTATATTTATATTTCGACCATGAATTGTTGACAAAGCTTATGCATCGTAAAATAACTTAGTCCTGATCGCGTCTAATCATCAACCGATATGCATAATTTTTTGAACTAACATTCTTATTTGTTTTGGCACCTGTTGCGGGATCTTTTTGTTTAATATTTATGCAATACCCGTCATTTACTACCAAAAATAAAATTAATAGTTTTTAATAGTTTTTTAATAATTTTTTAATAGTTTTATTTAATATAATTCATTTTCAATAGCGCAGTTATCGACCGGGTCAAAAAATATTAAACCGATTTCAACCCTTTAAATTAAAAATTTCGAAAAATCCTTTCTTAGCGCACGTCTACATCATAATAGCTATCTGTATGCCAAATTTCAGCCAGATCCGTCCAATGGTTTGAGCTGTGCGTTGATAGCAGTCAATCAGCTCACTGTTTTATATATACAGATTAGGAAAAATCGAATATTTCAAGTGCCTGTAAGTTGCTTAAAAATCAGTATAATATTTTGAAAAAAATACGCTTAAAGAAAATGTCAAACTTAATAACTAGTAAAAGTTTTGAGTTTCTGCGACTTTCACTTTATGAATAATAATAAATATTTAAAATCGTTTGAGGATAAATAGTTATTTTATGTAATTTCGTAAAAATTTAAATTTCAAACGGTCATAAAAATTTATCCTTAAAGTCCGGTAGAAATTTTTTTAAAGTTGTTAGAAGAATAATTTATGGATAACCTTGTGTTAAAATTTTACACCTTAAGTATAAATAGAAAAAAATGTATGAATTTTTATCTTCAAAATAACATGAAAACGATTGCTATTTTGACTTATTTCATACAAATTTGGATTATATGGGCTTATAAAAAAAATTTATGTGGAACGATTTCCAATTCTTTTTAGTTTCGATAAGTGTAATTTGTAATAAACCTTGTACTAAGTTTTCAAGAGTTTTCTTACACCCAAATTTTTTATATCGGTATTTCTAAAAAAAAAACTTTATAAAAATCGAAAATTTAAATTGTTAATAAATAAAGGAAAACGCTTTGAAAACTTAACCATGTATAAGATACGCTAATATAAATATTTAGTGAAAATTTCAAGTGTTTGCGTTTTTAGTTTTTGAGTTAGAGTTAGAGCATTTTAAAAAAAATGTAGTTAGCCAAAACGTGGTAAAAATTCCTGTTTTTTCGTAATTTTTTTATTTTTTTTTTCAAAGCTTTTAAAAAGTATTGATTTTTGACTTGCCAAAATACCATCTACATT